>NC_042615.1:646540664-646832011 GCF_901001135.1 Rhinatrema bivittatum | reverse complement strand
AGTGGGTACCGTACTCGCCCGGGTTTAGCCCGATGGAGGCCAATCCCTTACGCAGCACTGCCGCAAATTGAAATTTAGTGAGTGGTACCCCGTCCCCGTGAATTAATAAATGGAGACCCCCTTTTGGTCTAATCTGCAGAAAATTTAGCACGTTCTTCACTGGGCATGTCACCTGCGATGTCACCTGGACAGCCTTACCTCTGCCCCTTTTGCCCTCTGATCGGTTTTTGATTTGTGTACCCTCAGCCTGATTGCCTGTCCCTCCACTACTACGTTGTGCAGTAATATGCCGTCGTGTCCCGTGTCCCGTTTAGATGCAGCCACCAATTCGCTAACCCTTAAGGCCGCGAAGAATGCCGTGCAAAAGGCGGCCCTGAACAATATCCACCTCGAACCCGTCAGAACATACCTGCGCGGCTGCGTACCATAGGCGCACCAATATCTCGTGAGTTATTGGCCGCCGCCTGTCTCCCTCCCATGGTACTGTCCTGGCCCATCCCGCCAGCATCTTTTTGACCATGAAATCGTCAAGGGGATCCCCCCAGCCTTGTGCCTTCATGAAGAAAGCGAAACCCGCTAGCTGGTTGACAGTCGCCCCCTGGATAAAACCCTCCTCCTTTGCCCAAGCCACGAATCGCTGCAGGTGCCTGCCCTCTATCCTACCCCCTTGCCAACCCTGCCCCCTCAAGAATGCCTGTACTCTGTTAAACCCTTTACAGTAGGCCTTCCATGTCGCTGGAGCGACGGATGCCTTCAGCAGTCCCCATTCGGTTACATTCCAATCAGCCATAACCGGCTCGGTATGGGGCTCCTTCGGCGTCTGCCTCTGGCACCTGTTGATGAAAGAGATCCCACTTAGCTCGGGATAGCGTATCAACCACCTGATTATGAACACCTGGCACGTGCTTGGCTCGTATCGTTGTGTTCAGTCGCAGACCTTGCAATACCAACCTCCCTTAGTAATTCCGCCACTTTGGAGCATCGTGCCGCTTGCCTGTTAATAACTGTCACAACTGCCAAATTGTCTGACCAAAATATTATCTTTTTGTTGCGCAATTTCTGAGCCCAGACCGTGATAGCCACTAGGATCGGAAGAGCTCCAGGAATGTGATGTTCCTCACCAATCCGCTCTGTATCCATTCAGTCGGCCATGGCGCTGCGCACCATGCACCCTGACAGTAAGCCCCAAAACCCCCATCCTCCCGATGCGTCTGTGTGTATGTCCAGGTCGTGATTCGACACTGCCTCGTCCTGCCATATCGATACCCCGTTGAAGTTATCCAGGAATTCCAGCCACATTGCCATATCCATCTTTATTGGCCGTGTGATCCTGATGTGATGTCGCGGGTTTTTAACTCCCCTTGTCACGTCGGCCAAACCGCCTCAGGAATGCCCTCCCCATCGGAATCACCCGGCAGACAAAATTTAAACTACCTATTATGGACTGAATGGCCCCCAACGTAAGTTTACTGGATGCCAATGCCCCCCGGAGCATGGTCCGTAACTTGTGCAACTTTTCTAACGGCAGCCGCGATGTCATGGCCTGCGTGTCCAGCTCAATCCCCAAAAATGATAATATGGTCGCTGGTCCCCTCCGTTTTCTCCCCGGCTAACGGAACCCCCGAATTCAAGGGCCATGTCTTGGAATGCAGACAAAGTTTTAGCACAAGTGTCCGCGTGAGCTGGCCCCACGAATAAGAAATCGTCAAGGTAATGCGCCACATTGCCATTCCCCTCCCTCTGCTGTAACACCCAATGCAAAAACGTACTAAACATTTCAAAGTATGCACAAGAAACCGAGCACCCCATCGGCATGCACTTGTCGAAGTAATATGACCCCTGGAAGTGAAAACCCAGGATGGGGAAGTTATCGGGGTGCACCGGGAGCAGTCTGAATGCTGACTTAATGTCTGCTTTTGCCATCAAAGCGCCTTCCCCCGCAGCGCCGCACTAACGCCACGGCCTGGTCGAAGGAGGCGTATTGCACTGTGCACGCCTCCTCTGGCAAACCGTCGTTCACGGAATGCCCCGGCGGGTAAGACAGGTTCTGTATAAGCCTGAACTCGCCCCGTTCCTTTTTCGGTACTACCGCCAAGGGTGACAACATCATGTTACTAAATGGCGGGTCCGCAAAGGGACCCGCCATCCTGCCCAACTCAATTTCCCGCTCTACCTTTCCCCGCACTATGTCTGCTTGCCTTACTGCTGAAGCTGAATTCGTGTAACCCGTGCCCGTGATCCTACCCTGAAATGGAATCCTGAAACCATATGTAAAACCATCCCACAACTGCTTAGCCTCCTTTCGCTTTGGGTATTTGTTCAGCCATTCTCCCATGGCTGCTAACCGCACCGGGGACGGTGCCTTACCCTCTGCTCTACAGCTTCCCTTTACCATTACTCCCGGCTGAAGACCCCTGCCCCTTCTTAGGGCATCTCGCTGCCGAGTGTGGTGCCGCACATACAGAGCATATGTGTTTGAACCGACAATCCTGGAAGGTGCACCCCGCCTTGTTAAAGCGCCAACACACCTTACTGATACCGCTGTCCCCCCAATGGGAACTACCCGCACCGGCCTGTCCGCCGGATGGCCTCGACGGTTTGCGTGCCGCCCCTGACTCCATAACCTTGCTAGTCATCTGACGTAGCCACAATCCCACATCTTGCGCTGCCCATGACAAGTTCTTGTTATCCTCCATCCTATCCCTGAACTTCTCATCATAATTCAGCCAACACCACCCTTGATACTCCTTGTATGCTTCCAAAATTGAGTCCGCATAACTCAGCATGGGGGCGTATTGTGAAGGGTCCTCCCTCCCGATTACACTAACCATCCTCAGGAATGCCCGTGTCCAATTAGTGATATTCCTAGCTACCTTAACCTCATCCCTTTTTTGCTCCTCCTTCTTCTTTCCCTTCCTTTTTTCCGCTGCCCCCTTTCTACCCTCTAAGATTGTGAATATATCGATGTATTCACGTTTGCGGATTTTGCTCCGCAATGCCTTCGGCACGCTCTCCCACAACTCGTCCATGTTTGGCAGGGCTGTTGCGGTCGCATAGGCGGCCCCCGAGTCCCGAGCGGGGGAGGCCGCCGAGCCCAGTGACGCCTCGCTCTCGTCCGACTCCTCCCCTGAGGATCGCCCCGAGGAGCCACTTTCGTGTCTCTTTCTTTTGGCCCTCTTGCCTTTTGTGTCTCCGGCCGCTGCCGTCCTTCCTTCCCTCGTTCCGGTCACCTCGTCGCCCGCCTCTCGTGCTGCCTCTGCTGGGCTTGTTGCCGTCCCTGTCTGTGCGGTGGTGTTAGCAGCCTCGCCTCTAGGTGTCCCTTGCACTGTGGTAACGCCTGTGTTACTCGCCGCCGCTGCGTCATTCGCCGTCTCTCCTCTCGCTCCGCCGGCCGATGCCTGCTCGCCCGCGCTGGTTACCGGTGCAGTGTACCATGGCGGTGGGACCTGCCACCATGGTGGGTACATCTGCGCCTGCCATGCGTTGTAGCTGTAAGGGCCGCCGTCTTGTGTCCGCTGCGCCGATGCTGTCGCCTCCGCTCCGCCCGGCCCCATCGGAGGCCACGAGGGCCAACCCCACGGGGGTGCGTTGTATCGGCCGGCGCCGGGCTGCGTCTCGATCACGCCTGCCGCCTCTCCCGGCACCGTGTTGCCTTCGGCTGCCGGTGTCGGTCCCTTCGCAGCTTGTCCGGTCTGTCTCTTGTTTCCTTTATTCGCTGGGTTTTGTTCCCACTCTCGAGCCTTGACGGTGGCCGTCCTAAGGCGTTTTCCACGGCGTTCGCCCGCCTCGACCGCAGCCTCGGGTCTCGTCGCAGTCCCCCTCCGTGGTTCGGTCGCCTTCTGCTGTCGACTCCGCCCCCTTGTCTGTCTTGGGGAAGGGCCTGCGTTCTTTCCTCCTCCTGCCATCCCTGCTTCGCCGCAATTCCAAACTCTCGCTTGCAACAGTCACGCTTGCCAAAGTCTCACTCGGCTGCCACGTTTCCTCCCAGCCTTCAAATTCCGCTCGCTTTGAAAAGTCACTCCCAAAGTCACTCCCACGCTTTAATTCCTCCGCAGCTGCAAAGTCCCACCCCGGGGGCACTCACCGCTCTAAAGTCTCACGCTCCCCGGTTCCGGCGAGATAACAATGTTACTCACAGTTCAGCTGCCGTGCCCCGGTCACTGGTATCCTCCGGCGTCCTCTGGCCTGTTCCTGCGTCCGGTCCTGGCCTTCTTTGTGCTGCTCCTCCACCAGCGTCTCCGTCCGGCGCTGGGATGGGCCTGCGCTGAGAATGCTGCAGCCCCAAGCTGCCTTCAGATGTCCCGCGGGCCTGCCAACCACGTGGCGCTGGGAGCCGGGATCCGCGTTGTGGGGAGGCTGTCGTGCGTCCCCCCTTCGTTTCGCTTTTTTTTTTTTTTTAATCTTTATTGAAATCGCCTGCGAACGCTCGCCCGCTCGCTGGGAACGCTCCCCGGGCCGCCCGATCCGCCGGACCGCCTCGTCCACGTGGCCTCCCGATTGCTCTCGGACGCGGTCCCCTTCCTCCAACGCGAGCGCCGGCCAGTCGAAAAGGCCTGGCCCGGCGTTCGCCCTGTATTTGAGGCCCGAGGTCTCGCGAGACCTCGGGCCGAGATTCTCGCGGGGGTTGTGCGCCGGCGCGATGACATCAGCGCGGGCCCGCGCGGCGACGTCATCGCGCCCCGTGCCCGCCCCAGCCCTCCCGAAGCGCCCGCCCTGCCGGAGGAGCTCAGCCCCCACCGCCGCCTGGCCGCCGATCCCCGGGATCGCACAAGGTAAGCAGATACCGGGGCTGGAGAGGGAAGAGGCGGGGGTGGACCGGCCGGCAAGCGCCACGTTAAGGGGTCCCTCCCCGCAGGCGCTTGTCGGGTCGTCATTAAATTAAATCCCCCACCCTCCCGAACCCCCCCCAAATGCTTTATTATTTATTTTATTTATTTATTTAAATTCTTTTAATATACCGATGCTCAAGACCAGGTCTTATCGTACCGGTTTACAATGAACTAGGTGGAAAAAACCAGTTAACAATAGAAGCAGGAAATTACATTATAACAGGGAATGTGGAACTTGGTAGTTAGAGGAAAGGATAGGTTAAACAATTTCTAACAGGAGAACAAAGCAAATAAGCAGAAACGTAAGTGCTTACATGGTTCAGCGGCGGTCCGGAACCCCCGCTGAACGACCTCCTGCAGTCGATCTCCTGCCGGCGCCATTTTCCGTACGGAAAACGATTCGCGGCAAGAAATCGCTTCCTGAACCCCGCTGGACTCCCAGAAACTTTTGGCCAGCTTGGGGGGGCCTCCTGACCCCCACAAGACTTGCCAAAAGTCCAGCGGGGGTCCGGAACGACCTCCTGCGTCGAATCGTTTTTGTCTATGGCCGCCGCCATTTTGCGGCGGCCATTTTGCAAATGGCGCCGGCTGAAGACAAAAGGATTCAATTGAGGGGGCCGTTCCGGACCGCCGCCGTTCTGGACCACCGCTGGATCCCCAGGTAATTTAAAGCATTTGGGGGGGGGGGGGGTTCGGGGGGGGGGGGGTTTTAATTTAAAGGGTCGGGGGTGGGTTTTAGGGGGTTTTAGTGTGCCGGTTTTCCTGCCCTCCCCCTTCCCCTGATTTACGATTTTTTAACGATAAATCGGGGGAATTGGTATTGTATCGTGGCCCTAACGATTTTTGACGATTTAAAATATATAGGACGATATTTTAAATCGTCAAAAAACGATTCACATCCCTAACATTTACCATCCAACAGTCATGACCAATTTTCAACCACAATCTAAACTGCTGTGCATGATAATCAGGCCCACTGATTGGATGCAGTAAATTAGAATGGGCTCTAGAGCTGGAGAAACACAAAAGCCAGCTTCTTCAAGAAAGCCAACCATTTTGGAAAATACTTTTTTTTTTTTTTTTGCTAGATTTCATTCATCAGAAACATTGCAAGCATGGCAAATTTTATTATTCATATCTTTGTTTTTATTATCATTCAGTAACCTTTATGTATAAAAATTCATAAATTCATTTTATTTGGTTACAGATGGGACTTCTTGGCTGATTTGTTCTGAATCAGTAAGCTCTATGTGAACAGATATATGGAATTGTCTAACAGTCTGCAAAAAGTTAGATGGAAGTGATAGTGGTAGTGATGGGGGGAGGGGGGGAGGAGGAGAGGGGAAAAGGGGGATCCGTAGTCACTAAAGTTGTGTAATGTATATTAAACATAAGGAGCTTCTTTGGAAAGAGATAAGGACATTTCTGTCACAATATTCTGGAAGCAAATATTTAAATGAGATTTATGCCTGGGGAAGTGAGCTATAAATATGTTTTGATTTTTATATTTTGACAGCTCAATAGGTAACAGAAAGTATTTTTTTTCTTGAAGAGCTGCCTAATCCTGGTTTTAGCAGTGAGCAACACAATTTGATTGCTGGTCAACTCTCATTTTCCTCTCCCTATTAACTCACCCTCCTTCCTTTTGGTTTTTCTTCTGCCTTCTCACCAAGCTCCCTTTTCTCACCACATTCACAGTCCATTTGCCCCAGGGAGGAGGATAAAACTCTGGGGTACCGGCCCCTGTGACATAGTGAGGGCAAAGGTGATCTGCTGCCAGTATTCAAAATGGCGCTGATCGCCTTTGCCCTCATTGTCACAGGGGCCGACCGTCGGTACCTGTGACATAGTGACGGCAAAGGCGATCGGCGCCATTTTGAGTACTGGCATCGGGCGGCCGGCATGCAGGAGGTCGCTCCCGGACCCCCGCTGGACTTTTGTCAAGTCTTGTGGGGGTCAGGAGGCCCCCCCAAGCTGGCCAAAAGTCCCTGTGGGTCCAACGGGGGTCCCGGAGCGACCTCCTGCACGCCGGCCATCCGATGCCAGTACTCAAAATGGTGCCGATAGCCTTCGCCCATACTATGTCACAGGGGCTACCGGTGCCATTGGTCAGCCCCTGTCACATGGTAGGAGCACAAGATGACGCCGATGGCCATGTGACAGAGGCTGACCAATGGCACCGGTAGCCCCTGTGACAAAGGCTATTGGCGCCATGATGAAACCAGCATCGAGGATGTGAGTGCAGGGGATGGCTTCCGGACCCCCCGCTGGACCACCAGGGAGTTTTGGTAAGTCTTGGGGGGGGTTCAGGAGGGTGGGGGGCTTGTTTAATTTGTATTTAGGTAGCCGTATAATTCAGTGAAGATTTGTGTATTCGTGGGGAATCGCGATACGTTTCGCTTCCCCACGAATACTACGAATAGTGCAATATACGTTGTGGATCGCCAATACGGCGAAAACGAATGCACACCCCTATTGGATGACTCTGTCATCAGAGGCAGTAATTCTTTCCTTTGCACAATCGCAAAGGTAAAAGGTGAAGTGAATAACAAAACTCAACTAAAGTCACAAAAGGAGTCCAAGAAAAGCAGTAAACTGAACAAGAAAAGCTGGAAAGCTATGAGCACAAATGCTCGTAGTTTGGACAATAAAATCCCAGATCTGCAAGCCCTAATGGTGGAGGTGGACTTGGACATTGTTGCTGTCTCGGAGACGTGGTTCACGGAATCTCATGATTGTGATACGGCCATACCGGGCTACAACTTGTTAAGGAAGGACAGAGAGAATAGGAAAGGGGGAGGAGTTGCTCTTTTTGTCAGAAACAATATCCAAGCATCTGAGCTGCAAGGAAGATGGGGCAATGAAGAAGCATTATCGGCTGACCTAAAAAAAGATGATGGGGCATCCATTTATATTGGAGTGGTTTACAGGCCTCCAAATCAAAAGGAAGAGCATGAAAGAGATCTGGTTGAAGACATCCAAAAGATGGGAAATAAGGGAGAAGTGGTGTTCGTTGAATACTTTAATCTGCCGGTTGTAGACTGGAGAATCCCTTCTGCTGAATCTAACAATAGTAGAGAAATAGTGGATGCCCTGCAAGGGGCTCTGTTCAAACATATGGTAATGGAACCCACAAGAGAGGGAGCTATACTTGATTTACTGCTCACTAATGGAGATAATGTCTCTGATGTCCAAGTGGGCACCCACCTCAGCACAAGTGATCATCAAACAGTATGGTTTCATATTGCACAAATGATATGTAGAAGAAGCATGAAGACCCGAGTTTTGCAGTTCAAAAACACGGACTTTGAGGAAATGGGGAAGTACCTGGAGGAAGAACTAAAAGGCTGGGAGAATAAGAGAGATGTGGATCAACAGTGGACCAAACTAAAAGGAGCAATTATCAAGGCAACTAATCTATATGTTAGAAAAGTAAAGAAAAGAAAAAGAAAAATGAAAAATGAAACCTATATGGTTCTCCAAGGAAGTGGCTGACAAAATAAAAGCTAAAAGAACAGCATTAAAGAAATATAAAGGATCCCAAAGGGAAGAGCACAAAGAAGAATATCTGGTACAACTGAGGGAGACGAAGAAAGTAATCAAGATGGCAAAAAGTCAAGCGGAAGAAAGGCTTGCCAGAAAGGTAAGGAGAGGTGACAAAACATTTTTCAGATACATCAGAGAAAGGAGAAAAGTTCAAAGTGGTATAGTGAAATTGAAAGGTGAAAAGGATCAATGTGTAGAGAGAGATGAAGAAATGGCAGAAATACTAAACAAATACTTCAGTTCCGTGTTCACTAAAGAAGACCCAGGTGAAGGACCGTGCTAGTTAACAAGAAACTGGAGGGGAGTAGAGTAGATGTTACTCTGTTTACAGTGGAGAATGTGTGGTAAGAGCTGGGAAAACTGAAAGTAGACAAAGCCATGGGGCCTGACGAGGTTCATCCCAGGATACTGAGGGAGCTCAGAGATGTGCTGGCAGGTCCGCTACGCGACCTGTTCAATAGATCACTAGAAACAGGAGTGGTGCCGAGTGATTGGAGAAGAGTGATGGTGGTCCCGCTTCACAAGAGTAGGAGCAGAGAGGAGGCTGGAAACTACAGGCCGGTTAGCCTTACCTCAGTGGTGGGTAAAGTGATGGAGTCGATGCTGAAAGAGAGAATAGTGAACTATCTGCAGTCCGAAGAATTGCTGGACCAGAGGCAGCATGGATTCACCAGGGGAAGATCCTGTCAGACAAATTTGATTGACTTTTTCAACTGGGTGACTAGAGAATTGGATCAAGGAAGAGCGCTCGATGTCTTCTACTTGGATTTCAGCAAGGCTTTTGATACGGTCCCGCACAGGAGGCTGGTGAATAAAATGAGAAGCTTAGGAGTGAGTGCCAAGGTGGTGGCCTGGATTGCAAACTGGTTGACGGACAAACGACAATGTGTGATAGTAAATGGAACTTACTCTGAAGAGAGAGCGGTGTTAAGCGGAGTACCACAAGGATCGATGTTGGGACCGGTCCTGTTCAATATCTATGTGAGCGACATAGCGGATGAGATAGAAGGTAAGGTTTGTCTGTTTGTGGATGACACTAAGATCTGCAACAGAGTGGACACGCCGGAAGGAGTAAAGAGAATGAAACGGGATTTAAGGAAGCTGGAAGAGTGGTCGAAGATATGACAGCTGAGATTCAATGCCAAGAAGTGCAAAGTCATGCATATGGGGTGTGGAAATCCAAAAGAATTGTATTCAATGGGGGGTGAAGGGCTGCTGTCCACGGAGCAGGAGAGAGACCTAGGGGTGATAGTGTCTAATGATCTAAATTCATTGAAACAATGTGACAAGGCTATAGCTAAAGCCAGAAGAATGCTGGGCTGCATAGAGAGTGGAATATCGAGTAAGAAAAGGGAAGTGATTATCCCCTTGTACAGGTCCTTGGTGAGGCCTCACCTGGAGTACTGTGCTCAGTTCTGGAGACCGTATCTATGAAGGGACAGAGACAGGATGGAGGCGGTCCAGAGAAGGGCGACCAAAAAGGTGGAGGGTCTTCATCGAATGTCTTATGAGGAGAGATTGAAGAATCTAAATATGTATACTCTGGAGGAAAGGAGGAGCAGAGGTGATATGATACAGACTTTCAGATACTTGAAAGGTTTTAATGATCCAAAGATAACGACAAACCTTTTCCTTCAGAAAATAATCAGCAGAACCAGGTGTCACAATTTAAAACTCCAGGAAGGAAGATTCAGAACCAATATCAGGAAGTATTTCTTCATGGAGAGGGTGGTGGATGCCTGGAATGCCCTTCCGGAGGAAGTGGTGAAGACCAGAACTGTGAAGGACTTCAAAGGGGCGTGGGATAAACACTGTGGATCCATAAAGTCTAGAGGATGTGTATGAAGAGTGGGTGGTTCGCGGAATGACGGCTACTACTGGAGATAATACCCTAATTCAATAAACATACACAAGTAATGTGACTCCAACATTGCTCTAATCTTCAATGGCAAGAGGTAATGTGGGTAAAAAAAAAAAGATTTCCATTCACAAAAAAGCAGGGAGTAGCTTGCTTGTTACAGTGGATACTACTCCAAACCAAATAAGCCTGATACTTCACTTTCAATGCATATCCAGCATAGCTCTCTGCTTCAACAGCAAGGGAGAAAGACTGATACTTCACTTTCAATGCATATTACACTCTGCTTCAATGGCAAGGGAGAAAGTCTGATACTTCACTTTCAATGCATATCCAGCATAGCTATCTGCTTCAATGGCAGGGGGGAATGAAGAAAAGTGGATCTAAATACAGACAACAACCAACAAGGACTGAATTATATAGTTGGGGTAAACAAGCATGGGTGTAGCTTGCTCAATGAGGCGGTTACTATTCCTAACTAATTAAATTAGATATTTCACTTAGATGCAGTTCCAACACTGCTCTCTACAATAATGGGGGGGGGGGGGGGGGGGGGGGGGGGGGGGGAACAGAACCAAAAGGTTACTAAGGGCCAAGAGTAACAGATAAGTATGAGAAAAAAAAAGTGTGAAAGCTTGCTGGGCAGACTGGATGGGCCGTTGCTCTTCTTATTTCTATGTTTCTATCTGGCAACAACTTCCAGAGCTTAATTGTTCATTGTGTGAAAAAGAATTTTCTTCGATTACTTTTAAATGTGCTACTTGCTAACTTCATGGAATGCCCCCTAGTCCTTCCATTATCCGAAAGAGTAAATAACCGATTTACATCTACCCATTCTAGACCTCTCATGATTTTAAAGACCTGTTTCATATTCCCACTTAGCCATCTCTTCTCCAAGCTGAACAGCCCTAACCTCTTTAGTCTTTCCTCATAGGGGAGCTGTTCTATCCCCTTTATTATTTTTGTCACCCTTCTCTGTGCCTTCTCCATTGCAATTATATCTTTTGTGAGATGCAGTGACTCTGATGGTAAAAGATGGACTTCTCATACTAGAAAGTACCAAAAAGACATTCAAAATCCAAAACTTCTTCTTCCTCGGTGGGTGGGAACTGATGGCAAAAATTCCTCCCAAAGCAACAAGAATACAAGTTTTTTTTTTCTTTGTTAATACTCTATCAGGTCACTGCTGTCCCTTCTTAGCTGGGCTGAGGGAGTCACAACACCTTCCTAACCTTGCAATGCAGGAGGAAAAACAAAACAGCTCTTCTAATAGCTTCTTTCAACTCTTCTTCACTCCTGTAAAACAATCCCTACCAGGTCATAGGATACTGACACTGGGCAGAGTATCTTCCCTTGGATCAGGCTATGAAACCTACAATAGGGATCAATCACCACAATACTCCTCCAACTCAACACTCCAAAACGAAAAGCCACTTCCCCTATGGGGGAGAACTACAAAACTGCAACTCAAATCCAAATAAAACCTACAGAAAACATGCACATCCTGCTTTTATAGTGCACTGTTGGAGGTGCCTGCAGGAATGTTCTGCAAACTACAAAAATCTTAGCTAAGGATCTACCTAGGGACCAACTGGATAATGGAGACATAAGGGTCTCTACACTTTGAATGGGATAGTTCCTGTCTATCTGAGAGGAAAGCAGGGGGAATGTTCCCCCTGTGATTCAAAGGTTGTGCCTATATTGGGGTTCAAAGAGCAGGGGAAGGGTTTGCCTTAGATATTAAGATCACAAGAGGAGAATCTTCAGAAAAGGGACTATCTTATTTTTGTAGGACATGATCACCTTCTATAAGGGGGTATGTTTTATTTAGGGCTATCAATGAAGGAAATTGAGAGAACCTTGTCATAGTTTTGGAGAAAATAGGAGAATATGCACTTTGGGTCAGCAGTTTGTAGGTGTGAATGGATGGAGGCTTCTCCATCATTAGACATGTAATGGCTGAGGGGGCAGATTCTCTTAATAACTGGTATGCCAGTAGGTGACAACAATGTTTAGCATTAGCCAGGTTTGTAATGGCTGGCAAAAAGATGATGGGGTTTGAATGGTTGGCCAGAAAGGGACAATTGCTATTAACTTATTATCTTGATATTATAACATAAATATTAATTGTGAGTGTGTGCTTGTATGTTAACTGGTGAAAATTATTAGAGATGTGAATCGGAACCAGAATCGGATCCGATATCAGTTCCGATTCACATCTCTATAGATGTGAATCGGAACCAGAATCGGATCCGATATCAGTTCCGATTCACATCTCTAAAAATTATTGTGTAAACTTTATGATATGCTTGAAAACATCTGAGAAGAATGGAGATTAGCAGACATATGCACTCATCATTTAAAAAAATGAACATGTTGGTTATAGCAATACACTATTTTTTCTATAACTCTAGTATACATGTATGTTTTGATTCTATTATTAAATCTATTATTAAATTAGTAAAATGTCTTTTTCTTGGATCTGTTGTGCTTTTGTTGTTCTTTTACCCAGGCCTAATTTGCTTTGTTTTTTACATCTTTATACTTCAGTGGAATAGCTCACATTTTTCAAAAACATGCTTCTTGATATGCGTGCCGCCCATGGCAGACCCGCAGCTCCTGGTTCCTCTTCACTGGCGGTGGTGGGTCGCCTCTGGTGCCTCCGGCCCTGCCATGGTCCCCAGTGTTGCCAGCCAAGATGTACTGTGCAGACACCATTGCTAATTTACAATGGGCTGCTGAAGATGCCAACAACAGGGGCTGGTGAAACAATGTGTGAATTCTAGGGATGTGAATCGTTTTTTGACGATTTAAAATATCGTCCGATATATTTTAAATCGTCAAAAATCGTTAGGGCCACGATACAATACCAATTCCCCCGATTTATCGTCAAAAAATTGTAAATCGCGGGAAGGGGGAGGGCAGGAAAACCGGCACACTAAAACACCCTAAAACCCACCCCCGACCCTTTAAATTAAATCCCCCACCCTCCCGAACCCCCCCCCAAATGCCTTAAATTACCTGGGGGTCCAGCGGCGGTCCAGAACGGTCTCCTGCAATTGAATCGTGTTGTCTTCAGCCGGCGCCATTCTGCGCCGCCATTTTGAAAAATGGTGGCGCAAAATGGCGGCGGCCATAGACCAACACGATTCGACTGCAGGAGGTCGTTCCGGACCCCCGCTGGACTTTTGGCAAGTCTTGTGGGGGTCAGGAGGCCCCCCCAAGCTGGCCAAAAGTCCCTGGGGGTCCAGCGGGGGTCCAGGAGTGATTTCCTGCCGCGAATCGTTTTCCATACGGAAAATGGCGCTGGCAGGAGATCAACTGCAGGAGGTCGTTCAGCTGGGGTCCGGAACCATTTTGCGCCGCCATTTTGCAAAATGGCGGCACAGAATGGCGCCGGCTGAAGACAACACGATTCAATTGCAGGAGAGCGTTCCGGACCGCCGCTGGACCCCCAGGTAATTTAAGGCATTGGGGGGGGGGGGGTTCGGGAGGGTGGGGGATTTAATTTAAAGGGTTGGGGGTGGGTTTTAGGGTGTTTTAGTGTGCCGGTTTTCCTGCCCTCCCCCTTCCCCCGATTTAGCTACGGACCGCCGCTGGACCCCCATGTAATTTAAGGCATTTGGGGGGGGGGTTCGGGAGGGTGGGGGATTTAATTTAAAGGGTCGGGGGTGGGTTTTAGGGTGTTTTAGTGAGCCGGTTTTCCTGCCCTCCCCCTTCCCCCGATTTAGCTACGGACCGCCGCTGGAACCCCAGGTAATTTAAGGCATTTGGGGGGGGGGGGTCGGGAGGGTGGGGGATTTAATTTAAAGGGTCGGGGGTGGGTTTTAGGGGGGTTTTAGTGTGCCGGTTCACGATTTTAACGATTTTCACGATACTCTAAACACCCAAATGGCGACGATACGATTCCCTCCCCCTCCCAGCCGAAATCGATCGTTAAGACGATCGAGGACACGATTCACATCTCTAGTGAATTCTGCACCTTGTGGCAGGAGAGGAAGAAAAAGATCCTACTACTTTTTTGGGAAACAGTCATTCCTCAGTGATTGGGCTGTTTGATATTGAACAAGCCCATCACATTCCAACCAAGCTATTGGGCATGAGGAAACACCTCAGGCTTCTTTTAAATTTAAAGTGCTTCAATAACCTCAGGCTTTTGAAATCTTGCAATGAGCTAGATTATGGTCACAGATTTACGTGGGAAGGGAAAAAGAAATTTGATGTTCCTGATCTGGTGGTGGACATTGAAGAAGAAGAAGGAGCTCCTTGCTAAGCGGCAAAACTGAGGGATATTAGAGCGTGATATGGCCTACTCTTTCCAATTAGAATGTGAGTCAACTTGAATGACATTACTAAAGACTTTGTAGCTCCAACTGAGTTGCGGCAATTCTTAGCCACGCATCATGACAATCGGAAGGATACCTGCTGAAAGTTTGGGCTGACTTTTTTCCTGTACTCCTGGTGACCTAGATTTGGATTTTTATTTTTTATTTTTCATTCTGCTAGGGCTTACTGGGGATGTAATATGCAGAACTTTATTTGACCTATGCTGAATGCACATTATGATTATACCCCTGCTGATTTGCTAAAGCTTAAGCAATGAGTGAGATCTATAATGTGGATTTGGAACTGGTTATTTATCTTTTTGATAATGTGTTTTCTTTTTGCAGGAAGACAATTTACATTAATTTTTTTTGTAGACTGGAAATTTCTTCTAAATGACCTCTCCATGAGAGTGGTAGTGCACTATGTTTTGGTGATCATGATCTCTATGAGTTTGGGGAGAATGTTTCTATTTTGTTTTTTCTTTTTTTCTTCCTTTAGGCACAGGTAACTGGGATCTTCTGGGCAGCTTGGATGCAAGCCTTGGATATTGCATTCCTTGGGGTCATACTTGATTAGTCTAGGGACCTACCTAAATCCTGCTGGCCGCCAGAACAAAAGGGCTCAGCCTCCTGGGAAGGTGGCTGATATAAGTGACTCTCCAGTCCGTCCCTCGGCAGGGAGCATCAGCCAGCTGTCTGCATGGGCCTAGCGGGCTCACCTACTAGACTGTGCTATCCATGCCACAGTACTAAGGGCCCACCAATGACAAGCTCATCAGAGCAAATTCCCCAGTATGGTGCAGAATTGGATGCAGATTTAAGCAAAGCACAATGGAACTCAACCACGGTGTGACTTCTCAGCTGTCCAGGGGGCCTTTGGTCCATTAAAAATGTTGGGTGGGGAGGAGACCACGGCCCGAGAGGAATGTAGACAGCCAGGTGGTTGTATTCTGCACATTAAGAAAGGTGGAAGGAAGGCATGGTTAAAAGGGGAGGTGAAAGAAGCTATTTTAGCCAAAAGATCTTCATTCAAAAATTGGAAGAAGGATCCAACAGATGAAAATAGGATAATGCATAAGCATTGGCATATCATAAGACATTGATATGACAGGCTAAGAGAGAATTTGAAAAGAAGTTGGAATGGTGAATAAAACAGAAAATGTTATAATGCCTCTGTATCACTCCATGCTGAGACCGCATCTTGAATACTGTGTATATTTCTGGTCGCCGCATGATGGGGAAGGTACAGAGAAGGGCAACCAAAATGATAAAGGAGATGGAACAGCTCCCCTATGAGGAAAGACTAAAGAGGTTAGGACTTTTCAGCGTGGAGAAGAGATGGCTGAGGGGGGGATATGATGGAGGTGTTCAAAATCATGAGAGGTCTAGAACAGGTAGATGTGAATCAGTTATTTACTCTTTCAGATAATAGAAGGATTAGGGGCCACTCCTTGAAGTTAGCATGTGGCACATTTAAAACTAATCGGAGAAAGTTATTTTTCACTCAAAGCACAATTAAACTCTGGAATTTGTTGCCAGGGGATGTGGTTAGTGCAGTTAGTGTAGCTGGGTTTAAAAAAGGATTGGATAAGTTCTTGGAGGAGAAGTCCATTACCTATTAATTAAGTTGACTTAGAAAATAGCCACTGCTATTACTAGCAACAGTAACATGGGATAGACTTAGTTTTTGGGAATTTGCCAGGTTCTTATGGCCTGGATTGGCCACTGTTGGAAACAGGATGCTGGGCTTGATGGACCTTTGGTCTGACCCAGTATGGCATGTTCTTATGTTCTTATACAGTATTTTCGGGGGGGTGGGGGGTTGGGGTAGGGGATTGGCCCAAATTACCCTGTATTTTCTAGCTTTTGATTTCTGATGACAGCATTACTTAACCAGATATCTTTTAAAGATATCTGGTTAAGTAGCAGTTATCCAGATATCTTAGCCCCTGCTGGAAATGCTCCTGAAATGCTCTTTTTTTCTGGCTAAATTATAGCCAGATAAGTAGTAATCCAGCTATGATTTAGCCTTATAAGTGGCTCAATATGGCACATTTACCATTTAGATGGATAACTTGTGAGTTAAATTACAACAAACAATGGCTCAATTCCTCAAATTAATTTTTAACACACCATCCAAACTTGAGGAAAACCTGCTAACTAGCAGAATACATAAACTTTTAAATTTTTTATTTTACACAAAATTCCAACACCAATCGGGAGCGGTATCAGAACAGTTAGTGCTCCAATCTTATGGGCTCTTGCCCTATACAGGGCTACAACCCCTCTCTTGTATTAGCACCGTTCAATCACGTCACCTGCCGCCTCCCCTATGGCGTGAAGATTTAAAAAAATTTTTTTTTTTACTATTCCACCCATTTATTTGTGCAATAGAGCCTCCAAACCCCTTTGATTAAAAAAACTTTTTTTTAAAACACACTCCCGTTGAAGCCACAAACCTGGCTATCCCCTTATCATACAGTCTAATTATTACCTTACTTCACTATTAAGGTGACAAATAACATCTCATATTTCAACTTATGATCTCCTTCCTTGCCCGTTATTACAATTGCCTGCCCGACATTGACAATGTTTTGGCGCACCCACTGCGCCTGCTTCAGGGGCACTTAGTTGTAATCCTGCAAAAAGAGAACAATTTTGATCATCCTTTTCTCAATCTCACAAAAACTTTTTCATATGACTATCAAAACGGGACTTACATTTTAGCTCAACTTAAATCTTCTCTACAGCTTGTACAATTCAAACATGGCACGTGAACACTTCCTTTCTGCGCCTACCGGATTTTGGTGTGGCGCCGATTCATCGATGACATCTTCATCGTCTGGCGAGGGACTGAGGTCCTTTTCAAGGAATTCATAGAGTGGTTGAACACTCGTGAACAGGCTTTGCAATTTACATATACATTTGATGAAACATCAGTCTCATTTCTTGATATAAAGATCTCTATATTAGCGGAAAAATTTTTCTTCACTATTTTCCAGAAATCTACGGATCGAAATACTGTTTTAGAGTACTCAAGTTGTCATCCATTAACATTAAGGAACAGTATTCCTTTTGGCCAATTTTTAAGGCTAAGGAAACTGTGTTCGACAGTAGGGGAATACAAAGAAAGAGCAAAGGAAATGAGTCAAAGGTTTGTGGATAGAGGCTATCCAATAGCCGTAGTGAGAAAAGCATGCAAGCGAGCAAGATGGAATCATAGGGGGTCATTTTCCAAGGACTTACCGCAGGAGATATCTCTCTCTCTCTCTCTCTCTCCCTCTCTCTCGTGTACTGATATAAACCTTTACTGGCCTCTAGCGCACAATGTAACGCGAATGAAAGGGTTGTAGCTATTAGCCGCGATAGGAGCCGCGCTAACACTGCGGCTGTTTCGCGGCACACGGTAACTGTTTCCCGCTTTACATATGCTCCGCCCCCTGAATACCAAATTACAAATTTGCATTCGCAAATCGCGTTAACGGCTGTTAGCGCGATTTGCAAATTTATCTCCCGCGGTAACTCCTTGGAATATGACCCCCATAGAGAGCAATTATGAATATCTAAACAAAAACGTTTGACATGTGTTTTACCATATTCCCTGGGTGTGAATGAGGTGGTACATAGCATCAGGCGCCATTGGAATATATTACAAGTCCACGCAATTTTTGATTCACAGCCTTTGATAGCCTTTAAAAGAGGCAGTAATATTAAGGATTATGTGGTTAAGTCACATTTCAAGGTACCAGCTAGGAGAATCAAAGATGGAGAGGGACATTCTCCATGTGGATCCTGTGCTATGTGCCCACTAGCGCATTCAAATATCAATTTACTGTTTGATAAATTAAAAAGGTTCAAACCTGTTGTAAAATCATCTTGTATCTCTAGCAATGTTGTTTATGTAATCTGGTGCCCTTGTGGGTTATTATACATTGGCAAGACCACAAGATTATTAAAGACTCACCTGATAGAACATAAAAGCGCATTAAAACGCAAATTAGAGGCACCGTTGGTGCAACATTGTGTGGACAATGGCCATAGTTTTGACAGCTTGCGTTGTATAGTTTTAGAGAGTGTGGAGCGAGACGAGCGAGGAGGGGATTTAAATCGCCGATTGCTACAGCGAGAGCAAAGGTGGATTTTTAAGTTAAATACAGTAGCCCCCGCTGGACTCAATAAGGAAGTGGATTGGTCGGTGTA
Source organism: Rhinatrema bivittatum (assembly GCF_901001135.1). Classification (NCBI taxonomy): domain Eukaryota; kingdom Metazoa; phylum Chordata; class Amphibia; order Gymnophiona; family Rhinatrematidae; genus Rhinatrema; species Rhinatrema bivittatum. Next base: position 646,813,253 of record NC_042615.1, on the reverse strand, counting down.
TTCGTAGGGAGATTCTGATAGGATAGTTCCTTATTCATTGAGAAGTTTATATAGTGAACTTCCGGTAGGCGCAGAAAGGAAGTGTTCACGCGCCATGTTTGAATAGTACAAGCTGTGGAGAAGATTTAAGTTGAGCTAAAATGTAAGTCCCGTTTTGATAGTCATATGAAAAAGTTTTTGTGAGATTGAGAAAAGGATGATCAAAATTGTTCTCTTTTTGCAGGATTACAACTAAGTGCCTCTGAAGCAGGCGCAGTGGGTGCGCCGAAACATTGTCAATGTCGGGCAGGCAATTGTAATAACGGGCAAGGAAGGAGATCATAAGTTGAAATATGAGATAAGTTATTTGTCACATTAATAGTGAAGTAAGAGGTAATAATTAGACTGTATGATAAGGGGATAGCCAGGTTTGTGGCTTCAACGGGAGTGTGTTTTTTAAAAAAGTGTTTTTAATCAAAGGGGTTTGGAGGCTCTATTGCCCAAATAAATGGGTGGAATAGTAAAAACATTTAAAAAAAAAATCTTCACGCCATAGGGGAGGCAGTAGGTGACGTGATTGAACGGTGCTAATACAAGAGAGGGGTTGTAGCCCTGTATAGGGCAAGAGCCCATAAGATTGGAGCACTAACTGTTAGGGATGTGAATCGTTTTTCAACGATTAAAATTATCGTCCGATAATTTTAATATCGTCTTAAATCGTTATAGAACACAATACAATAGAAATTCTAACGATTTATCGTTAGAAATCGTTAAATCGTGTTAGTGCGCACTAACTCCCATTAGTGCGCACTAACAGAAAATGATACAAATTGACACTTTCCAGGTCAGTGAAGGTCAGTTAGGAATGAATATGTATTCCTATTGGCTGGCTGCCCTCTTATCTATTGATGTTACCAAGGTTCCCACTGAGGTGATGGTTGGGGGGATGGGAAATGGAACTGGAAACTCACAAACACCAACTGAAAATGATACAAATTGTTGACACTTCCCAGGTCAGTAAAGGTCACTTAGGAATGAATATGTATTCCTATTGGCTGGCTGTGCTCTTATCTATTGATGTTACCAAGGTTCCCACTGAGGTAATGGTTGGGGGGATGTGAAATGGAAACAGTTGAAAGCTTGACAAAAAAAGTAATGTGATGATCATCACGCATGTGACTAGAACTTGTTTGCCACTAGCCTCACCAGTGACACTACTAGCCTAGTGTCACTGGTGAGGCTAGTGGCATTTTTGCAGAATTATAATTCATTTTTATTAGTACTGTAGCATTAATATATTCAAGCCTAGGTAGGCAGGCAGTGCACCACTCCAGCAGTCACATCATTGCTTCCTGTGCATTGCATTATGTGCACACATTGACTCCAGCTTGGGGACAAGGCAGGTCTCCTTTACTGCACACATTGACTCCAGCTTGGGGATAAGGCAGGTCTCCTTTACTGCACACATTGACTCCAGCTTGTGGAAAAGGCAGGTCTCCTTTACAGCACACTGACTCCAGCTTGGGGACAAGGCAGGTCTCCTTTACTGCACCCATTGACTCCAGCTTGGGTACAAGGCAGGTCTCCTTTCCTGCACACATTGACTCCAGCTTGGGGAAAAGGCAGGTCTCCTTTACAGCACATTGACTCCAGCTTGGGGACAAGGTAGATCTCCTTTACTGCACACACTGACTCCAGCTTGTGGACAAGGCAGGTCTCCTTTACTGCACACACTGACTCCAGCTGTGGAAAAGGCAAATCTCCTTTACTGCACACATTGACTCCAGCATGTGGAAAAGGCAGGTCTCCTTTACTCCACACATTGACTCCAGCTTGTGGAAAAGGCAGGTCTCCTTTACTGCACACATTGATTCCAGCTTGGGGAAAAGGCAGGTCACCTTTTCTGCACACACTGACTCCAGCCTGGGGATAAGACAGGTCTCCTTTACAGCACATTGACTCCAGCATGGGGAAAAGGCAGGTCTCCTTTCCTGCACACATTGACTCCAGCTTGTGGACAAGGCAGATCTCCTTTACTGCACACACTGACTCCAGCTGGGGAAAAGGCAGGTCTCCTTTCTTGCACACATTGACTCCAGCTTGGGGAAAAGGCAGGTCTCCTTTACAGCACATTGACTCCAGCTTGGGGAAAAGGCAGGTCTCCTTTACTGCACACATTGACTCCAGCTTGTGGACAAGGCAGGTCTCCTTTACTGCACACATTGATTCCAGCTTGGGGAAAAGGCAGGTCTCCTTTCCTGCACACATTGACTCCAGCTTGGGGAAAAGGCAGGTCTCCTTTCCTGCACACATTGACTCCAGCTTGTGGACAAGGCAGATCTCCTTTACTGCACACACTGACTCCAGCTGGGGAAAAGGCAGGTCTCCTTTCCTGCACACATTGACTCCAGCTTGGTGAGGGGGAACAGCACTGAGCATGTGCGACTGGCTGGGACATGGGGGAGGGGAGGAGTGAGGGTCAGGCAGCTCCCCCCTGTCTGTGAAGCCAGCCTCTTACTAGTAATGCAGGGAAGGAGCTGTTTCAGCCTCACCATCCTCCCCCCCCCCCCTCACCCACACACCATTCACTGGCTGGGACATGGGGGAGGGGAGGAGTGAGGGTCAGGAAGCTCCCCCCTGTCTGTGAAGCCAGCCTCTCACTAGTAATGCAGGTGGGATAGGGCACTGCATGCAGGAAGATCACAACACCCCTGGTGTCAGGGTTAGGGCACTGTGTGCAGGAAGATCACAACACTCCTGGTATTAATAGGGATAGGGCACTGTGTGCAGGAAGATCACAACACTCCTGGTATTAATAGGGATAGGGCACTGTGTGCAGGAAGATCACAACACCCCTGGTGTCAGGGTTAGGGCACTGTGTGCAGGAAGATCACAACACTCCTGGTATTAATAGGGATAGGGCACTGTGTGCAGGAAGATCACAACACTCCTGGTATTAATAGGGATAGGGCACTGTGTACATGAAGATCACAACACCCCTGGTGCCAGGGTTAGGGCACTGTGTGCAGGAAGATCACAACACCCCTGGTGTCAGGGTTAGGGCACTGTGTGCAGGAAGATCACAACACTCCTGGTATTAATAGGGATAGGGCACTGTGTGCAAGAAGATCACAACCCCCCTGGTGCCAGGGTTAGGGCACTGTGTGCAGGAAGATCACAACACTCCTGGTATTAATAGGAATAGGGCACTGTGTACATGAAGATCACAACACCCCTGGTGCCAGGGTTAGGGCACTGTGTGCAGGAAGATCACAACACCCCTGGTATCAGGGTTAGGGCACAAGTTCTAGTCACATTGACTGATCACATTACTTTTTTTGTCAAGCTGCCAACTGTTTCCATTTCCCATCCCCCATATACTGTCAGTGGGAACCTTGGTAACATGAATAAATAAGAGGGCAGCCAATAGGAATACATATTCATTCCTAAACTGACCTTAACTGACCTGAAAAGTGTCAAATTGTATCATTTTCAGTTAGTGTGCACTAATCGGAAAAAACGATTTTTAACGATTTTTTAACTAAAAAATCGTGCCAAACACGATTTTCTTCTCCTGACAAACGATTTCGATCGTTAAGACGATAGGGCACACGATTCACATCCCTACTAACTGTTAGAGATGTGAATCGGAACCAGAATCGGATCCGATTTCAGTTCCGATTCACATCTCTACTAACTGTTCTGATACCGCTCCCCATTGGTGTTGGAATTTTGTGTAAAATAAAAAATTTAAAAGTTTATGTATTCTGCTAGTTAGCAGGTTTTCCTCAAGTTTGGATGGTGTGTTAAAAATTAACTTGTGAGTTATCCATCTAAAAGGCTTTTGAATTTTGACCACCTAGTTTTCACTTTACTTGCAGCTTGCTAGACAGCCCTGGCTACATGGTTGCCTGCATTTCTAGTAGGTCTTCAAATATTTGATATTACCCATTTTGCCAGTCATTCTGGCATCCTCAGCGCTAGTTGAATCTTTCGAGTAGGGCATTTTAACACTTAAACCCATGCCACTAGGTCGCTCTGTTTTCTCTTCATTTTTGCATCAACTAAGGACGCTTTGTGCTTATCCCATGCTTTCTTAAAGCCTTCTACTATTTCAATCCCCTCTACCCACTCAAGGAAGGTGTTTCATGCATCCACTATCTTTTCATAGAGAAATAATTTCTGACATTGCTCTTGAGTCAACCATCTCCGAGCTTATTATCATGACCCTTGTTTTAGAACATGCTTTCATTTATTTATAAAACATCATTGTATTTATTTATTTGGATTTATTACCTGTCTTTTTGAATAAGGTATTTTCCCAAGGCTTGGGGCAATATAGAAGCAACAACATGTTCTAAACCATCATGGCAGCCATTGGAATGGTAGGTTTAGTTGCTAAACAGGTATAGTCTGAAAGTTAGAAGTGAAAAATCAACAACAAGAAGACATTAGGTTATAGCAGCAGGTTCCAGGTACTCATAAATTGTGCCAAGCAGTTTATAGAAGTCAGTTCAGAGTGCTCAGAAATGGTGCTGCACAGCTTGTTAGTCATTTAAGGCATGAAGGAAAGCCAGCTTTTATCTGCTTTCCAGGGTGGAGGGAATTATGGGTTTGGCATTAACAGCCAACAGGCTTTTATTTGCTTCCTGAAAAGGTTTTACTTCTGGTACATTATTAATACCTTTCACTAGTTGAAAGTCTCTATCATATTTTCCCCTGTCTTTCCTTTCCTCAAGGGTATATATATTTTGATCTTTAATTCTCATCTCATACGGCTTCTGATTCAGACTCCCACGCCATTTTGGTAGCATTTATCTGGGCCACCTCCACTATGTTTATAACCTGGAGGTCTGACTTCTAGAAGTGTACACAATGATCGAAGTGAAGTCTCACCAATGATCAAAGTAAAGTCTCACCAATAACCTGTACAATGGTATAATTACTTCCTTTTTTCAACTAATTATGCCTTTGCCCATCCATTCTTGTATCCTTTTGGATCTGGCTCCACCTTGTTGCTCTATTTCACTACATTGAAATCACTGGCTATAATCACCCCAAGGTTTCTTTTCCATTTGGTAAACAATTTTACCTCACCCCCCATCATATACTGCTCTCTCAGATTTCTGCACCTCAAATCATAACACTGTATTTTTTAATATTGAAATTGAAGGGCCACTGTATTAAGCCACAATAAAATTGTCCATTAATATGTACTAAAGGTCAATTTTATCAGAGGTATTATCTTCTGGAAAGCAATGCATTTAATAATGCCCAATGTACTAAAGAACTTTAAACCTAGTGCGTTGTGAAAGATAATGTCAATGCTGGTAACATATTGGTGTGAATCTCTGGGGGCTAACAAGGATGTGATGTGGGCCACAGGCATCCCTGGAACCATCTCCCGCCCCCTCCCCTCCCCCCCTCCCTCCAGGGATTTGTAAATAAAGGTTTGCTTTACTGAGCAATTAACACAAACTGTGTTGTTTAACATGATTTGCATCTACTCCATTTAAACATTGACGCAGATTAATGCGAATGTGCAATAAAATTAATAATATGTAAATGCAAGTTAAATATTAACCATTATGCACTTTTGCATGTAACTCCCATCTCGGGCCTGTCCCATGAGGGGGGGGCACACATTCAATACTGAGGCTAAGTCCTAGAGTTCTCTCTGTCTACCCCAAATGCAGGTCCTCTCTCAGTGTGTGTGTGTGTGTGTGTGTGGGGGGGGGGGGGGGGGAGGGGAGGAAGATAAAACTTCAAGGCTTTTGGCATATTGCATAATCTGGTCTTCAAAATACAAAACTGGGCACTGTGTTGGTGTTCCATCGTTAAAGTTTACTAAAATAGTAGCTCAACATGAATAGTATACAGGTCTGGATGTAAATATCTCCATAATGCAACTAACAGCATTAAATCTATGAAACTGTGGTCCCTTAACCTCTCCCACAGGGCTCCTTCTTTTTCCTGGGATGGAAAGTGAAGCTGCTCCAGGCAAACTGGAAAGGATGCCCCTATCCCCTTAAGGATTCCCCTTAAAATACCTGGAATCCACTGCTTGCTCTTGCACTCTCCAATGTTCTCCTCTCCTCTCCTCTGGCTCATTGTATTTTGTGAGCAGCTCCTTAGCTGCTTGCTTATAGGGAGCACCAGGGTGGTGGCACAGTTTCCCCTCTCTGCTCCCAGTAATGATACCAATTAGGTATCCACTCCTTCTCAACAAATTGTCAGATTGGCAATAGAATCCCTCAGGGACACCAGGATGACTTGAAAAAATGTCCCGTCACGCCTTTGCTTGTTTCATCTTTGGTAGACTTGCTCTTTAACTTATTAGTTTGTTTACTAATATGGTATATAAAGAATTCTAACCCTTTTCTAAAAAACTGAAATGGCATTTCTGTAATAAAGATCACATTTTTATTCTTGAAAATGGACCACTGACAAGTGACTCAGTTTATAGAGGAAAGGACTGGGCAGTCATGTTTGCTCTGAGCTACCATTGAAAATGCATGACCTACATCTAAACCTAAATAAATTTATCTGCTGCATTTGATACCGTGTCTCTAGGGGTGAAGGGCAACAGCTGTCACAATGCAGTAGACACAAGTTCAAAAAACCAGGATTGGCTAAAAGTCTGCATTGGGAAGCTGGGTGTTGGGGCAGCAGGGACAGGGCATCCATTAGGAAAAAAAAAGGTTGTTACCTAGAGCACCAAAAGTCTGGGGGTGGCAAAATCTTGTCAATGAAAGGCCCAGAAGGTGCAGTGCCAGATCCTATACTGCTAAAAAAGGGAGAGCAGTGCTGCGGTCACTTCCACCCGTAGGAGGGAGCACTGTGCTAGAGCCCGTGTCAATAGGTAAGTTAAGGGTAGGGGATGCTTGATCAAAGGTTCGCCAGGAGACAAAATGATCTTGCACTGGCCCTACGGGACAGGTTTAAAAGGTTGTCACTGGAAAGTCACTGGGAACAATTTTCCAATTTGCAAATTATACAAATGCTTTTATTGCACATAATTTGCAGCCAATTTTCAAAAAGAAAGAACTCAGCTCTGCGCTAAAAATGCCCACATAAATTGTAATGGGCCTACAACAATTACACTGGCTTCCAATATCATACCGTATAACACATAAAATTTTATCTACGATACACAACCTAATATATAACACTGACTCGATCTGGCTATGCTCTTTGTTAAGAATTTATAAACCATCTAGACAATTACGTTCTCTTGATAAATGCATACTGGAAATTCCATCTGTAAAATCTGTTAGTCTATCGTTAACTCGTAAACGTGTCTTTCCAGTAGCTGGTCCATTATTATGGAACTCCTTACCAGACTGTATCCGTTTAACCTCTAATCATAGAGAATTAAAAAAATTACTAAAAACTCATCTTTTCACTCAAGCTTTCCAGATACAATAATATTTTATAATTTATCTACAAATGAACACTACATATTTTTCTTGTGTTGTATTTAAAATGTCTGTATTTGTTTTTAAAATTATGCATGTGTCTTCAATATTGTAAACCGCCTAGACGGATATACTATATCCATTTGTGCGGTATATAAAACTTTTTAAATAAATAAATAAATTAAATAAATGTGTGAGTGGCTGGTCAGGGGCACAATAGCAGAAAATGAAATCACATGCCCAGGAAAGTCTTTTTTAAGCCAGCGAAAAGTGTGTGTACTTTTAGCTAGATTGAATGAGGGAATTGTTAGATGATCAGTTTGCTCTTAACTAAATCACTATTTATCCTGGTAAATGGCTTTGAAATTTGTCTTCATTATGCAAATTTCTAGTAAATATTTAATATTACTTATGTTTGATGAAGGATCTGTTCAATAGATCTTTTAGTCAGGTGTGGTCCTGTAGGATTGGAGAAGAATGAATGTAATCCTTCTTGTTAAAAGTGGTAAGAGAGAGGATGATAGAAACTGTAGGTCAATTAGTCTTACTTCAGTGTTGAGAAAACTGATGGTAACTCTTCTAAATGAAAGAATAGTGGACTATCTACAATCCAGTGGATTGCAGGATACAAAACAGCATGGTTTTGCCATGAGCAATTGTGTAGATAAATCTTATTGAGTTCTTTGATAGGGTGACTAGAGAATTACTGTAAATCAAGGACATGTACTGGATATGGATTTCAACAAGGCTTTTTATACTGTCCTGCATAGGAGGCTTATTAAGTGGATTAGATGCCAAGTAATGTCCATTTAGAATCTTTATTCAGGAGACTCGTTCATCAAATATAAAGCTGCTGCAGTGAGTTTGCGGCGTCCCCGGCTCCCCCGCTCACCGTCTCCAACACGGAGGGGCTCTGCGTCTTCCTGCTTCTCAACCCCGCCCATGGGTGCACGTGCGGCCATCGCGCTACTTAAAGGGCCAAACGCGGGAATCCTGAACCTGGCACTCCCTGATGACATCACACTCCCTCAGTATAAAAGAGAAAGCCTGTTCCCCTGAACGGTGCCTTGGCAATCAGGTCGTACACTCCGGTGTCTCTAGTTTGCCTTCCTGCGTTCCAGTATCTTTGTTCCTGTGTCTCCTGTTCCAGTTCCTTTGTTCCAGCGTCTCCTGTTTCAGAGTCTCCTGTTCCTTTGTTCCGGCGTCTCCTGTGTCTCCTGTTCCAGTGTCTCCTGTTCCTTCATCTCTCCATTCCTGGTAGTACCCTTTGGACTGATCTCATGGTACTGACCTTTTCCTGTTCCCTGACTACTCTTGATCACCGCCTGGAACTTGACCTCTGCCTGACCTGACCACTCTTGATCACTGCCTGGAACTTGACATTTACCTGACCTGACTATGCACGGATTGACCTCTGTTACTGACCCTGCATTGGCTGACCATTCTGGACCAGGGGCGGATTGGCCTAAGGGGATCGGGCATGCCCCGGTGGGCCGGTCGCTCCCATCATGTGATTTTTTTTTTTTTAAATTTCCCGGCCAAAGTCAAGAAGAGGGTCTGCTGGCGCTGCAGCCTGAAGAGAAACCTGCGGGCAGGGCCAGTGGAAGCTCTAGGCCTGGGCCTGGGCCGCCGCAAGCAGTGGTATCCCGAGGGGAGCCAATGCCCCCAGGCGCAGGGAGGCTCATGCGGCGCTGCGACAGGCAGATCGGCAGGGCCGTGGTGAGGCTCACGTCACCACGGCCCAAAGAAAAAGATCGCGTTTAAACGTGCTGATGCTACTTCTCCTTCCTGCCTGTGCGGCCCCGGAAGTAAACGTTGCTAGAGCCACGTGGGCAGGAAGGAGGAGGAGCATCAGCATGTGCAGAAGAGGAGCAGCGTGGCCCGAGAAGAGGAAGAGGCCCAGTAGCAGGGCCGCTGCGGCCCGAGAAGATCTGGGCTGCTGCAGAGCCCATCCTGCGGCGACCCACGAAGAGGAGGCCCAGAGGTGAGAGAGAGGCTGAGGGCCCGTAGAGTGTGTGTGTATGTGTGTATGAGATGAGTTGAAAGATTGTGTGTGAGAGTGAGGACCTGAATGTTTGCAGAGACAGCATGTGAGAGCCTGTGTGTGTGTGAGAGACAGCATGTGACAGTGAGAGCCTGTGCTTGAGCAAGACAGCATGTGGGAGTGAGAGAGAGCCTGTGTGTGTGAGACTCAGACAGCATCTGCCAGTGAGAGACTGTGTGTATGAATGATTGTATGAGAGAGAGCATGTGAGAGTGAGAACCTGTGTGTGTGAGAGAGAGAGAAATGCATGTGAGAATGAGAACCTGACTGTGTTTGAGGGAAGAAGATGGAGAGAAAAGAAACAGAAACAAAAGACAATATAAAAGGAATTGGCAAAAAAAAATAAGAAAGGGAAGATGGAAAAAAAAGTCTGTGACCAACCAATTAGAAAACTAAGATCAGACAGCAAAGGTAAAAAAAAAATTAATTACTTTTTAGTGATTGGCACATGTAATCTTTGGGAATGTGCAAGAGTAGCACTTTCTCTATGCGGATCTCACAATGTATGAGATCAGCATGGAGAAAGTGGAAGCCCACGGGGCCTGCCCAGAGGAGGCAGCAGAATGGGCTTCAGTGACAGCAGCAGCAATCGGCACCTCCCCAATAGCCATGTGGCAGCAGTGACAGTGGCAGCAGAGGAATGAGAGAGATTCCAAGGTTGTTGGCAAAAGAGAGGGAGGTCTGCCTTTAGTGTGTGCATGTGTATGAATGGGACTCTGCCTGGAGGTGTATGTGTGTGAATGCATGGGTGCCTGCCTGGGGGTGTATGTGTGTGAATACATGGGTGCCTGCCTGGGGGTCGTGTGAGTGAGAATGAATGTGTGCATGCCTGGGAGATGGGGAGTGAGTGGTGTGAAAATGAATGGGAGCCTGCCTGGGGGGGTCAGTGTGTGTGTGTGAGAATGACTGGGAGCTTGTCTGGATGTGTGTGTTTGTGTGTATGTGAGAGAGCCAGTGAGTGTGAGAGCATGAGTGTGTATGAGAAAATCCAAGGGAGTAAGAGTTTGTGTGTGGAGGGTGAGAGAGTGTCTTAGAGCCTGAGAGTGTGTCAGTGTCAGTGAGAGCGAGAGAGAGAGGTTATGGTGGATATAAGAGCATGAATGTGTATGTATGTGACAGTGTATGTTTGAGAGAGAATGGACATGTGAGTATGTGTGAGAGAGAGAGAGAGAGGATAACCTCCTAATCCTCGACAATATCAGGTTGCCTGGAAATCAAGAGCTCCCACAGAAGGGGACAGCAGGGGCTTTTTAAAATCCTTATTAGTTTTAATATTGAATATTATTTGATGTCTGCTCTTTTTGAAATATTTTATTGGTGTTATATACAAATTTTTGAAAATTTCCCTGAGTTAAATTATTGGAGGTTCTATTCATCAGCAGTTTTGAAATATATATTTTTAGTATGATTTTCCTATTGTGATGTTTTATAGTTCTTGATTTTATTGTTTGATGTTTTATGAGGAATGATGGTATTTTCTGTTTTTCCATTGCTGCATTACATACAGTCTAACTTGTTGTGATTTCCAGTTCAGTTTGTCTGTGCATTTCGGTGTATATTTTATGGTCCCTTTATTCTGTATTTGGTGACTCACCAAATTGTATATGTAATTGGGTACCCATGGGCCAGTATGGAGAAAAATCCCCCGAGCCACTATTTTCCCACAATTCGCCCCTGTTCTGGACTGATACTCTGGCCTTGATCCTCGCTATACACTCGGACACTCTCTTCTGGCCTCCTGCGACCTCTGGACTTCCCTGTCTGCACACCGACTGGCACCCTTGTTCATGATGGGCACGCCCTTGAACTTTCTCTCTAGGAGACCCTGCAAGACCCATCTAAGACCAGGTGGCTTGGGTAGGCAAGGGCTCAACCTGAGGGAACCCCGGGTTGCTATCGGCGAAGCTCCAGCTAGCCTCTGTCTCCTCCTGTGCTCCGCCTCCTGGTGGCAGGCACTCTCCGGGTCCAACCGAAGGGCCGTACCAATCATGCACCAGGCCAAGGGTCCACTTCCAGCGCAACAGTGATAAGTGGAGTACCTCAGGGATTGATCCAAGGGCTGGCTCTGTTGAATATCTTTGTTAGTGATATTGCAGAGAAGTACGAGTGAAAAGTTTGACTTTTTGTGGATGACACTAAGATCTGCAACAAAGTGTGCACCCCTGAAGGCATAGAAAGAATGAAAAATAATATAAGAAAGTTTGAGGAGTGGTCTAATACTTGGCAGTTAAGATGTAATGCCGAAAAATGAGGAATCATGCATTTGGAGTTCAGAAATCAATGGGAGCAGTATGTGGTAGGTGGTGAGAAGCTGATGTGCACTGACCAGGAGAGGGACCTTGGTATGGTAATGTTCAATGGTCTCCATGTAGTGAAACAGTACAATAAGGTGATAGACAGAATCAGGAGGATGCTTAGATGCATAAAGAGACATAACCAGTAGAAAAAAAGAGGTAACTATGCCTCTTTACAGATTGTTGGTGAAGCCTCAGAGTACTGTATTCAGTTTTGGAGGCTATATCTCAGAAAGGATATAGAAAAGCGAAGACTGTACTGAGAAGAGCAACCAATATGGTGCAGAGTTTGTACTGAAAACCCTATGAGATGAAACTGAATAAACTTACAAAATCATTCATCAAATCGCGTTAGGGCCTCATCAAGCGATAAAAGGGGTCTAGGGCACAATAAACGCACAATTTAACGTCGGATTTAACAACACCTTTTTTGGCGGTAGAGGAGAAAAAAGTTTTTATCGTGGGATAGCCACCATTATCGCAGGTCGTGGCTATTATGACTGCTATTATTATAAGAGATAAAATGAGGGCTTTACTCACACACACCTACTCAGTCCTGCTGGGCCAAAAAAATAACCTTTTCTTACCCGTCCTGTCCTCCTAAATCTTCTATGTTAGATGGAAGTGTACCAGTTGTGGGATACTGGTGCTTCACTGGCCCATTTACGTAATGAAAGTGTGATTTGCATGCACATGTGCATGTACATTTCAAATGGGGCATACATGTATATGCTTTCAGCTATTTGATACCATTCGCGTATATACGTGCTTAATGTTATAATGGCAGCTGCCATTGCATTACATTGGTACATATATGTGCACTTGGTATCAGATAGGCTGAAAGCATGTCATGTGTGCCCTGTTGGAAATGTATGCGCACATGTGCATTCAAATACTGCTTCCATCACATAAGTGGGGGATGTTAAGGATGTGACAGGGGGGGTCACGTGGATTTCTTCTCGGCTGCTTAGCTGCGGTTGAGAGGAAAGAAGAAGGGCAGGATTAGGACAGGGAGGAAAACTGGACATATAGACTTGGATTTTCAAAACTAGTAAGGGATCATTTACTAAGCATTTTCACCATAGACATAAAATGGGAGAAAACCTTTAGTAAATAGGCTTCTAGGCTTGTAGTTTTGGTCAGAAAAAGTATTTGCAGATAAAGCAGGTTCAAATATCTTCTGATCCTTTTCCCTAGGACAATTTTCAAAGTAAAAACATGTGAGTATTTTACCATTGAAATCTGGTGTAAATCCCATGGTTAATGCAGGCAGTTTGAAAATTGCTCCATTAGTCATGCAAAACTGTTTGATAGTGGATGCAAGAAGAGCCAAACTTATGGTGATGCCATTTTTGGACAATAAACATTTTGGCTAATATGAGGTAATATTTTTATGGAAAAAAGGAAAGACACTGAAAACATTTTAGAGATGGTTGATCGTCAAAGATATCCCCAAAGTTTCAGAAGCTGTCATACTAGTGATTTTCTCTGGGAATATCAAATTAAGTATCTCCTGTTTCATAATTTACAACCAAATCTAGTGAATGCTATTGGTTAGCGATTGAATGCTGAGTGTGTTGAAGCACTGCAAATCCATTGTCCTGCATTCTAATCTTAAATCCTATTATTCAGAAAGGACTAAAAGTTAAGATGTCTAAATTACACATTTCCTTCTCTGGTGGATCAAATACAATTGTCTTTGTCTTTAAGGAAGTTTATTACAGATAATAGGAATGGATATAAAATACTAAGATTTCAGTTGTATGGAATAAGTCCCCTCTTGTAGGGGCTAAGGTCCCATTCCTAAAGCTGTCTTTAACTAATGTATTATGAACATTTCCCATAAAAGTCAGATGCAAAGGTTTAGCTACCAACAATTGTATTTAGTAAAACATTGTTTGCCCATTTTAAGTATGTAGGTAAATTTCTTATAAAGCTTGTCCCCTATCTTATCCTCATAGTAATGAAATCTATATAAGAAAGGGGAGGAAAATGCATAAATTCCCAACTAAAATAACCAATTGATCTGTGTATTTGAAGTGAAATTTAAAAGCCATTTACAAGCCTGCAATTATGTTTTAGGCAGATAAATAACTGTTAGAAAATAGCCCAGGGTTTAGTGCACATAAACGTACGCATATAACCTGTGATGCTCGCACTTTTACACACACTGAAGACAAGAGATGGGGGGGGGGGGGGGGAGTTAGAACTTATGCACATATTTTTAGATAACCCACTCAAGTTATGCTCTAAGAAGACTAGATGTAACTTGTGCAAACTGTACATACCAATAAGTTTTATTTGAAAATGTTTGTGCGTGAAAGTTACAAAAGAACATAAGAACATAAGTTATGCCATGCTGGGTCAGACCAAGGTTCCATCAAGCCCAGTATCCTGTTTCCAACAGTGGCCAATCCAAGTGGATAATACTTTAAAATGTGTATAATACTTTAAAATCGTCAGCTCAGTGTGCTGCAGCAGTCAAAAAAGCAAATAGAATGTTAGGAATTATTAGGAAGGGAATGGTTAATAGAACGGAAAATGTCATAATGCCTCTATATCGCTCCATGGTGAGACCACACCTTGAATACTGTGTACAATTCTGGTCGCCGCATCTCAAGAAAGATATAGTTGCGATGGAGAAGGTACAGAGAAGGGCAACCAAAATGATAAAGGGGATGGAACAGCTTCCCTATGAGGAAAGGCTGAAGAGATTAGGGCTGTTCAGCTTGGAGAAGAGACGGCTGAGGGGGTATATGATAGAGGTCTTTAAGATCATGAGAGGTCTTGAACGAGTAGATGTGACTCGGTTCTTTTCACTTTCGAATAATAGAAGGACTAGGGGGCATTCCATGAAGTTAGCAAGTAGCACATTTAAGACTAATCGGAGAAAATTCTTTTTCACTCAATGCACAATAAAGCTCTGGAATTTGTTGCCAGAGGATGTGGTTAGTGCAGTTAGTGTAGCTGGGTTCAAAAAAGGTTTGGATAAGTTCTTGGAGGAGAAGTCCATTAATGGCTATTAATCAATTTTTCTTAGGGAATAGCCACTGTTATTAATTGCATCAGTAGCATGGGATCTTCTTAGTGTTTGGGTAATTGCCAGGTTCTTGTGGCCTGGTTTTGGCCTCTGTTGGAAACAGGATGCTGGGCTTGATGGACCCTTGGTCTGACCCAGCATGGCAATTTCTTATGTTCTTATGTTCTTAAGTCACAAGTACCAGGCAAGTACCCAATCTCAAGCTACTATTGCTTATTAATTAATAGCAGTTTTTGGATTTTTCTTCTTGGAACTTATCAAACCTTTTTTCAACCCATTTACACTAACTGCTGAAACCACATTGTGCTGAGTTAGTCACCTGGAGTAGATCCCAGCCTTGGATGTAGGTATCCCACACTTTTGTAAGCAGTTCCAGTCTGCAGGACTCTCCAGTAATAGTGCCTTTGTGGTGCAGGCAGAGAACCAAAATGCGTGGCTTGTAAATAGTCCACTTTGATACAGCTCCGCCTGTGGCAGTCTCGCTGGGCTCAGCTCCGAGAAATAAAAGTCACCAAACAGTAACAAAAAGACTGGTTTATTGGATATTGCCTCTTGCCATCCTTTGCTGAGGAACCATGTTTCACCTTGTAATTATCCCCAGGGGCAACGTTTCCCCTTTCCTGCAGGTACCAGGGCACTGTAGCAAATGCTCCCTAAACTACTGGATGGTAGTTTTGTGCACAGCCTTGCACCTGGTCACATTTTCCTTTTTAACAAAACCCTTTCACAAACAGTCCCAATTTTAAGTCCACCTGAATCATAGGGAGAAAAGGCAAACAAAAAGAAAAACTCTGCACTAAGACACCTTTTTAGGCTCTAGCACAACTCACCCTTTCTCCCCATTGTTGTGCTCCAGGCAACAGCTTTCCCAGTCCTCCAAAACAAAACAAAGCCAAAATAGTCAGAGTAACCTAACCTTACTCTATTTCCATCTCCATCTCACTTTCTGCCTGTGGGCAATCCACCTTCTTCTCCTCCTCTCCTTCCGTGGGGCTGACTTCCCAGCATTGTCTTGTACTTCCTTCTTCCTAATCAGGGCCTCATCTATGTGTGTCCAGTCCCCCAGGGTCATGCCCCCCCCAAAAATGACCAGCTCTCTCTCTCTCTCTTCCCATTGGTCTATCAAAGGTTCTAAGAGCCTGGGAAATGTAGTTTCCCTCCTGTTTCTTCAAGGCCTTTGCTGCCTGGATTGCCTCTGGTTCTCCCTGGGGTAATACAGTCTGGATTTTTGTTACTAGGTGAATAGTGAGCCTCATCACAACATCCTCTGGCAATGAATTCCAGAACATAACTATGGGTTGAATGAAAAATAATTTTTTTCTATTTGTTTTAAATGAGCTACTTGATAACTTCATAGTGTGCCCCCTAGTTCTTCTATTATCTGAGAGAGTAAATAACCTAGTTAAATTAACTTGTTCAAGTCCCTTCATGATTTTGTAGATATCTTCATATCCCCCCTCAGTCATCTCTCCTCCAGATTGAACAGCCCTAACTTCCTTAGCCTTTCCTCATAGGGCAACCGTTCCATGCCCCTTGTCATTTTGATCGCTCTTCTCTGCACTTTCTCTAGTGCAACTATATCTTTTTTTAGATGTGGCAACCAGAATTACACACAGTATCAAGATGCAGTCTCACCATTGAGCGATACAGAGGTATTATGACATTCATCATTTTATTTGCCATTCCCTTCCTAAGAATTCCTAATATTCTGTTTGCATTTTTGATCGCCCAGCACACTGAGCTGACGATTTCAGTGTTTCATCCACTATGACACCTAGATCTTTTTCCTGGGTGGTAACTCCTAATATGGAACCTAACATTGTGTAACTACGGCAAGGGTTATTTTTTCCCTGTATGCATCAGTTTGCACTTGTCCACGTTAAATTTCATCTGCCATTTGGAAGCCCAATCTTCCAGTCTCTCAAGGTCCTCCTGCAATTTATCCCAATCCACTTGACATTTAACTACTCTGCATAATTTTGTGTCATCTGCAAATTTGATCACCTCACTCATTGTACCCATTTCCATATCATTTATAAATATTTTACAAAGCACCAATGCAAGTACAGATCCCTGAGGCAATCCACTATTTATCTTTTCCACAGTGAAAACTGACCATTTAATCCTATTCTGTTTCCTGTCTTTTAACTAGCTTGCAATGTCACAAAAGGACATTGCCTCCTATTTCATGTGTCATGAAATAGAGATGTGAATCGTGTCCTCGATCGTCTTAACGATCGATTTCGGCTGGGAGGGGGAGGGAATCGTATCGTCGCCGTTTGGGTGTTTAGAGTATCGTGAAAATCGTTAAAATCGTGAACCGGCACACTAAAACCCCCTAAAACCCACCCCCGACTCTTTAAATTAAATCCCCCACCCTCCCGAACCCCCCCCCCCCCAATCCCTTAAATTACCTGGTGGTCCAGCGGCGGTCTGTAGCTAAATCGGGGGAAGGGGGAGGGCAGGAAAACCGGCACACTAAAACACCCTAAAACCCACCCCCGACCCTTTAAATTAAATCCCCCACCCTCCCGAACCCCCCCCAAATGCCTTAAATTACCTGGGGGTCCAGTGGCGGTCCGGAACGGCCTCCTGCAATTGAATTGTGTTGTCTTCAGCCGGCGCCATTCTGCGCCGCCATTTTGCAAAATGGTGGCGCAAAATGGCGGCGGCCATAGACCAACACGATTCGACTGCAGGAGGTCGTTCCGGACCCCCGCTGGACTTTTGGCAAGTCTTGTGGGGGTCAGGAGGCCCCCCCAAGCTGGCCAAAAGACCCTGGGGGTCCAGCGGGGGTCTGGGAGCGATCTCCTGTTGCGAATCGTTTTCCGTACGGAAAATGGCGCCGGCAGTAGATCGACTGCAGGAGGTCGTTCAGTGGGTCGACTGCAGGAGGTCGTTCAGCGGGTCGTTCCGAAACCCCGCTGAATGACCTCCTGCAGTCGATCTCCTGCCGGCGCAATTTTCCGTACGGAAAACGATTCGCGACAGGAGATCACTCCCGGACCCCCGCTGGACCTCCAGGGACTTTTGGCCAGCTTGGGGGGGCCTCCTGACCCCCACAAGACTTGCCAAAAGTCCAGCGGAGGTTCGGAACGACCTCCTGCAGTCGAATCGTGTTGGTCTATGGCCGCCGCCATTTTGCGCCGCCATTTTGCAAAATGGCGGCGCAGAATGGCGCCGGCTGAAGACAACACGATTCAATTGCAGAAGGCCGTTCCGGACCGCCGCTGGACCCCCAGGTAATTTAAGGCATTTGGGGGGGGGTTCGGGAGGGTGGGGGATTTAATTTAAAGGGTCGGGGGTGGGTTTTAGGGTGTTTTAGTGTGCCGGTTTTCCTGCCCTCCCCCTTCCCCCGATTTACGATTTTTTGATGATAAATCAGGGGAATTGGTATTGTATCGTGGCCCTAACGATTTTTGACGATTTAAAATATATCGGACGATATTTTAAATCGTCAAAAAACGATTCACATCCCTACGGACGATACTGCTTGCAGAGCCCATCCCGCGAACATCCTCTCGCCTCCAGCCACCATTGTTCCTCCACCATGCCAATGCTGACGATCCCCGTTGATGCGGGTTGTGCCGCCCTGAACCACCCCTGTCGCTCCCTTGCGGCCCGACACCACAGTACACAGCAGGAGGGGCCGCCGCTGTTTCAGCACCAGGGCAGTGGCAGCCCTGGTGCTGCCACTGCCTCCCTCTCTGTGTGGCAAGGGAAGCCACTGTCTTTCCACCTTCTTCATGCAGCAGGGACGCCGCCAACGCTGGCTTCCTCCTTCACTTCCCAGGCCCTGCATAGGTGCAAACGTGTGCCTCACTTCTATATTGAAAGGGCTAGCGGCGGGAAAAGCCAGCAGTCCCACCAGATGACATCATCAGGCTGCACCTAGTCCAGCCCTATAAAAGGGCTCTTTTCCACTTCCTCGAGACCTTCGAATCCAAACTTCACAGTTGCCTGTGCTCTTCTTCCAGTCAAGATCCTCCATGGTCTTCTCATGTCTTGATGGCTTCTTGTTTGATGTTCCTGGACTCCTTCATCCTGATGTTCCTGGTCCTGTTCCTATTGGAGCTCCTTCGTTGTCTCCTTGGTGTCCTGATGTTCCTTGTCCTGCAGTTCCGATGTTCCATGTTCCAGTCCTGGTACTGATGTCCTCGTCTCCGGCTCTTCATTCTGCTTCCAGGTTTCCTGCTTGTCCACCTTTCCTGGTGTGCCACCAACGTGGTCCATGATGGGCTGTGTAGGGTGCTTTGTGGCACAAGACCTGTCTTCAAGTCTGCAGCACAAGTCTCCAGAAGGCTTTGTTTTTAAAACTGAGGTCTGTTCCTGAATCCGAGTTCCAAGTTTTGAATCCTGAGTCTTGAATCCTGTTCCCGGTCTTCGAAGTAACTTGTGTCTGCTTCCATCCATGCCGAAGACTCAAGCCAGAACCTGCTCCACTTCAGCGTGTTCCGCGACCAGCCATGGGTGGCTGTGTAGGGTGCACCTCAGTGCAGGGCTCTCTTGAATCTTTGACGTGTTTACAGTTCCGAGTCTTCATTTTCTCACCTGGAGTCTGCTTCGCTTTCAGCGTGGTCCGCGACCAGCCATGGGCAGCTGTGTAGGGCGCTCTGTGGTGCAGTACTCACCCAGTACTGGTGCCTGAACCCTGAATCCTTGCCTGAGTCTTCCAAGTATCCTGGATCCTTGTCCGTGTCTTCCAAGTTCCATGAAACCTTGTCCGAGTCTTCCAAGTATCCTGAAACCTCGTCTGAGTCTTCCAAGTTCCTTGAGTCCTTGTCCAAGTCTTCCAAGTATCCTGAAACCTCGTCTGAGTCTTCCAAGTTCCACGTATCCTTGTCTGAGACTTCCAAGTTCCTCGAGTCCTCGTCTGAGTTTCCTAGTTCATGAGTTCCACGTCTCATCTTGCTCCTGCTCTCAGCCTCCGTCTGGCCTCATGCACTCATCGTTCCCAAGCATCAGGTCCGGAAGTGCTACTGAGTGGCCGGAGGGCTACTCTTGAGACAAGCATTGTGTTGCTGGGTCTCACTGGTACATACAGGTCCAGTGGAGGGCTGAGCCTGCCTTGTTCCAGTTCCTGATGTTCCAAGTCTTGATCCTGGTCCAGCCTTGTTCCAGCTCTAGCCCATGCCTGAACACTCTCACCTCCCATGGTGTATGTCTTGGGGCTCCTCCCTGAGCCGTGCCGTGGCCTAAAGGCTCACAATCTCTCTGAGTAAGCGACCACACCTCTGCGCTTGCAAAAGCGTGGCTTTTTAGTTTTCTTAGAAGCCTCTCATGTGGGCCTTCTGAAAATCCAAATACACCACATCTACCGGTTCGCCTTTGTCCTCATATTTATTTACCCATTCAGAAAAATGTTGGAGATTTGTGAGGCAAGACTTCCCATGAGTAAATCCATACTGGCTGTGACCCATTAAACCATGTCTATCTAAATGTTTTGTGATTTTCTTCTTTATAACAGTTTCCACGATTTTTCCTGGCTCTGAAGTCAATCTCACAAGTCTATAGTTTCCCGGATTACCCCAGAGCCCTTTTTAAATATCAGGGTTACATTGGCCATCTTCCAATCTTCAGGTACAATGGAATTGAAATGGGTCTGAAATTTCATTTTTTAGTTCTCTCAGAACCTGGGGTGTATACCATTTGATCCAGGTGATTTACTACTCTTCAGTTTGTCGATCTGGCCTACTACATCTTCCAGGTTCATTGTGATTTGGTTCAGTTTATCTGAAACATTACCTTGAAAACCATCTCCGGAACGGGTATCTCGCCAAAATCTTCTTCAGTAAACACCAAAGCAAAGAAGTCATTTAATCTTTCTGAGATGGCCTTATCTTCCATAAGTGCTCCTTTATGTATAGACTTCGTGTGACTAAGCACTTATAAAATTACCTTCCTTCTGTATAATGTTGTCTATTATGAGATAAAGCCGACCAGTTCTAAAAGAGCACAAAATGCAAAATAATAATATACCTATTCCTACCTATTAAATTAGTGTTCTCAGTTCAGTTATTTCAAGTGAAATTCATGAATGCCACATGAATGCCACAGCTTATAAATTAAATGACATTTGCTAACAAAATCAAATAGCTGTTATAGCTCATTCAAACCAGCAAACATGAAAGCAGCATTTGAGTGTGTGCAGAAGACATCAATATATAAGTTATTCTAGGATATGATAATGGAAGTGGCAATCATGTCATGTTTTGCTCCATATATCTCAATAAAGCAGCAAATTATCAAAGTGAGTCAAACGTCATATTTATAAGAGGCATATTGCTTGCATCTCATTATCAAGTGTTTTTCCATTTTTGATAATAATGAAATTCATTTTCACTTCACACTTCACAGTAGTATTTTGGGGATCATCTTTGCTATATATTATATATACTGAACTGATGTAGCATGCAAGTTATCATAAAAGTAGCACAATACTTTTATTGGTTTGTGCCATGGCCATTACTGGCAAAACATTTCTGGCATATGCAGTATTGTATAACAGTCATGATCATCAAAAAATTAAAATGTATTAGTGATTTCTGCATACAAATGCTAGAACAAATGACAGTGACTTGCTGCATATGTACAATATAAATTTTACATACATACCTGTTTTCCAATAACTGTACAGACACTTGAGTTAGTGGAGAATGTATTCAGCTGCTTAGAAGGTAGTTGTTTTTCAGAGGTAGAAATTTGATTTTGCAGAAGAGCTGAAAATATAAATTTCCGATTTCCCAGAGATACTTTTGAGCCTCAATGAAAATGTACAGAATTTGTTTGGCTCCATCAGGAAAGCTGACTTTTTCCATTCTGGTGAATTCATAATCTGATTTTGAATAAAAAATTGGAAAAATGCAAACTGACCCAATGCATTTCATTGCATCATGCAAGTTATCTGCCCTTTGCACCACAGCATTAACTGTACTTTATTACAGTACTCTCACTCTCAAAAAGAGAAGAATGCAAGAAGAAATCAGTTAATATCAACTTGCTAAACTGGAGTAAAGGAGAAAAGACAGTAATACTTTTGCAAGATGCTACTTCCTGTTTTTGTTAGTGCTAAGATAGGACAGTTGGGTTTTGTAGCTCGTGCTGCTGCATGAGGTTATGGGCTATATTTTCAGAAGTGCCAAGAGAAAGTGTAGATCCATATTCCTTTTTTGGTTAGAAACTGCATAAGCTCTTCCATAAAATGCATAATTGTTGTATTTTCAACATTTTCAAATGCATCAACAGAAGTACATAACTTTGATTCTGAATGTATAAACGAGAAGGGAATTGAGAAAAGTTAAAAATAGGTGCATACTAATAAAATGTAATTTATGAATGATATGAATATAACCTAATACAAATAAAAAAACAAATTTGAAAAATTGAAAAAGAAAAGTAATTTTGGGCATTAATTGATGTGTATATGCTATTCGGCTGCATAATTTATTTTTTTTCAGTGTCATTATGATCTTGTAGCCCCATTTTCTCAAGTCACTTTATTGGCTCCTTATCTGCTTATGCATACAGTTCATATTTCTCTGTGAGGGCAACACACACAATAGATGCCAGATAATGTCCATTAAAATATTTTATTAAGAAACTTCTTGATCCAATATAAAAACTGCTCGACTCAGGCCGAGTTTCGCCCCCCTCATGGGGGCTGCCTCAGGGGCTACAATAAACAAATAACGATAATTGCTTTAACAATTTAAGACATGCATGACTTACAAAAATTATAAAAACAATAACATATTTAAAGGTGACATATGGATATGAAACATATATATATAACATTTAAAATGGAACAAGAAAACTGAATATTGACCAGGTGTGTAATATAGTAATGTGGTAAAACCACAATATGATTACATAACGATATAGATGATTTTACCTGTGTAGGATAATCTTATGTACGTATGAGGAAGAAAACTAGGATTAAAATGAAAAATCCTATTTTTCTTCCGCACTTTCTTCACTTTGCTTTTTAGTCAGTTTTTTAACACAGCTCACAGTCTTCTAATCAACATATTTTTTTATACAGTTCATAATCTTTCAGAAAAATTGATTGGCAATAAGATCATCCTCATACATACATAAGATTATCCTACACAGGTAAAATCATCTATATCGTTACGTAATCATATTGTGGTTTTACCACATTGCTATATTACACACCTGGTCAATATTCAATTTTCTTGTTCCATTTTAAATGTTATATATATGTTTCATATCCATATGTCACCTTTAAGTATGTTATTGTTTTTATATTTTTTGTAAGGCATGCATGTCTTGCATTGTTAAAGCAATTATCGTTATTTGTTTATTGTAGCCCCTGAGGCAGTCCCCATGAGGGGGGCGAAACTCGGCCTGAGTCGGGCAGTTTTTATATTGGATCAAGAAGTCTCCTAATAAAATATTTTAACGGACATTATCTGGCATCTAATGTGTGTGTTGACCTCACGGCTTTTTTAGATCGCCTACCTCCCTGTTTTATCAACCGTTCATATTTCTCTTACATGCCTATAAATGCATTCACTCTGCATTTCCTCAGAACTTACCTTCTCTTCTTTCTCTCTACACCCTTCCTCGTGAGCACCATTCATTGGGCATGGTGCTCTTGTCTTTGCCTTTCTCTTCCACTGCCATTCTTGAATCTCCATTCTCTACCTTCCTGAGCCCTATGCCTAGAATTCTGTAAACTTCCTGAGTTGGTGCATCATGCTTCCACTTCAGCCATATTCAAATCTAATCTAAAACACTCATCTTTTTGAGGCTGCTTTTAAAACTTTAGCACTTGTCTATATTGTAGGGAGATTGTATATGTAAGTGCATGCAGGGAATACAATTCTGAATTGAGATAGAGAAGGCTAGAGAAAAATTTGCCAATAATAACATGGCAAAAATAAAAGAAAATAAGGAAGTGGTTTTCTGAGTGCTAGATATTTTTTTCTACCATCATTCCAGGAACACCTACTGAGCATCTTCTAAGGCAGATGTTCAATTCAGAAAAAAAGCTCTCTACTATGAGTGACCTACTGTGTCATTTGAATTGCATTCATCCTTTGTGGAGGCTGGTGTTAAAGAATATAATATAATAATATTAGTCAACTATACCATTATTACTAGATGATACTCTGTGCTTTGGGCAGTTTCATTTTTGGAAGGCTTACTCTGCTCCTTCCAGTGCTGAGCTTGCAGTTGATAACAAAGATAACAAATGGTAAATCAGCACTGTAGTGATGATTTCATGTAATATATTTTTTAATTTCAAGGCGTTATATTCCACCTTTAGAGCTCAAAGGTTAAACAAGATGGATTACAGTACTTTAAAACAAAATATAAGATTATGACAATGATGAAGATTCAGAACAATATTACTAGTGTTGCTGCTGCTGCTAATCTCCTAATCACTTATATTTGTTGTTCTATGCTTTGGCAACTTTAACAGTGATAAGAAAATAGCATCCTTCTATTGTGATTCTTATAACCAGTTCACCTCTCCTTCTAGTTTCCATAAAGTATTGCTTGTAAATATGGCGATATTGACTGATGCCTGTGCAGTTTCAATTTATTTCCATACCCCACTTCTGTTTTGTGACTATGGTGGTGGTGGTGGTGGTGGTGGTGGTGGGGGGGGGGGTTATCTTAGGGATGGCCAATTTCCTAAAGCTTGATGAAGGTCCTGTAATAGTTGGTGAAACCTAAGAAGCGTCTGAGAGCCTTTAACCCAGTGGGTTGTGCCCAATTCTTGATACTCTCCAGCTTCTGTGGGTCCATTTGAAAACCTTCTTTGGAGACAATGTAGCCTAGGAAAGGCATTGATTTCTTATGAAATTCACATTTAGATAGCTTGGCATAGAGATGGTTCTCACGAAGCCTCTATAGTACTCTCTTGACATCTTCTTGGTGAGGGGTGACGTCTTGTGAGAAGATTAAGATGTCATCTAAGTAGATAACAACACATTTATAGAGGGGGTCTCGGAAGATGTCATTCATTAAATTTTGAAAGATAGCCGGAGCATTGCATTGGCCGAATGGCATCACTAAGTACTCGAAGTGGCTGTCTCGAGTGTTGAAGGTTGTCTTCCATTCATCGCCAGCTTTAATGCGAAACAGATTGTATGCTTCTTTCAGATCCAGTTTTGAAAAGATCTGGGCTCTTTGTAGTCTATCAAAAGTTCTGAAATCAGAGGCAAGGGATAACGGCCCTTAATAGTTATTTTGTTAAGGCCTCCGTAATCTATGCAAGGACGCAATGTGCTGTCCTTTTTGCCCACAAAGAAGAAGCCTGCAGCTGCAGGAGACATGGACGGTCTAATGAAGCCCTTGTTGATATTCTCCTGAATGTATTCAGACATGGCTTTGTTCTCTGCCACAGACAAGGTGTACACTCTGCCCTTGGGTGGCTCCGTATTCGGCTTCAAATGAATGGCACAGTTATATGGTCTGTGAGGCAGAAGTATATCTGCAGCTTCTTTTGAAAAGACATCTTGAAAAGATGCGTATTGAGGCAGCAAGCCCGGCATTACTGGGGTGGTAGGCATACGAGGTAATGGCTTAACCATTTCAGTTCCAGAGTGACCCAATCGAATTGGGGCATATGCTGTTGTAGCCACGGTAATCCCAATATTATGGGGTGCATAGCCTTCTCTAAAATATAGAAGGAGATGGTCTCCATATGGAAAGCACCGGTATGTAGACACACTGGTTCAGTACTTAGTGTTACTTCTCCCGGCAAGGGTTCTCCATGGATGGATGAAAAAAGTAGAGGAGGCAACAAGGTGGAAGTGGGGATCCATAGATGTTCCACTAGTCG
Organism: Rhinatrema bivittatum; assembly: GCF_901001135.1. NCBI lineage: Eukaryota > Metazoa > Chordata > Amphibia > Gymnophiona > Rhinatrematidae > Rhinatrema > Rhinatrema bivittatum. The sequence continues at coordinate 646,787,662 of NC_042615.1, read as the reverse complement.
TTGAAGAATGAAGTTGCCTCCTGCCCCTGAGTCCACTAGGGCAAGAGTCTGGTATTGTAGAGGACCGCAGATGAGAGATACAGGAAGAGAGAGTGGAGGAGAAGGAATGGTGAGACCTAAGAAGAGTCCTCCCACAGGACTTAGGTCTGTCTGTTTCCTGGACATATAGGGCAATTTTGGACAGCATGGCCAGCTTGTCCACAGTACATACACAGCCCTAATTTCTTCCGCGTTCTTCTCTCCTTTGATGTCAGGTGGCTGCGGCCTAATTGCATCGGTTCCTCTTTGCCGGCTGCTGGGACCGTAGGGGCAGCCCTGGATGTAGTCTTGACTCGCACTTCACTCAGAAATGGTCTCCTGGAAGTCTTGGTTTCTTGAACTTTATCTCAAAGACAGCGATCAATTCTAGTTGCCAGTTTTACCAGTTCAGCCAAGGTTTCAGGCATCTCTCTGGCTGAGAGTTCATTCTTCAGGCGAGTGCTCAGTCCTTCAAAGAACAGTTTCTTCAGGCATCTTGGGTCCCAGGATAATTCAGACGCCAGTGTCTTGAATTCAATAGCGAAGTCAGCTAAGGTCTTGTTCCCTTGCTTTAGGTGAACCAAGAAAGATCCTGCAACAGAATACTGGGCAGGGTCATCAAAAACTGATTTAAACAGTTCAAGGAATCCTTCAATGTTGTGAAGGATCGGGTCCTCGCATTCCCACAGCAAAGATGCCCAGGAAAGGGCTCATCCATCTAGGTGTGATAGGATATACGTAGTCTTCGCATAAGCTGTGGGGAAATGTCCAGGTTGTAACGCAAAGTGCATGCAGCACTGGTTAATAGGGATGCGAATCGTATTTCTGACAATTGAAAATATTGTATGATATTTTCAAAGTTGTCAGAAATCGGGGGCTCCCCGAAACCGATAGGAAAACCCCACGAAATTGTTCGTGGGGTTCTCTTATCGTTTTGGGGGAGGGCGGGAAAAACGGCACCCAAAAACAATCCCTAAACCCACCCCGACACTTCAAAACAGCTCCCTTAGCTTCCCCCACCCCCAAAACATTTTAAATTACCTGGTGGTCCAGTGGTGGTCCCGGGAGCAATCTCCCGCTCTCGGGCCATCGGCTGCCACTAATAAAAATGGCGCCGATGGCCCTTTGCCCTTACCATGTGACAGGGTATCCGTGCCATTGGCCGGCACCTGTCACATGGTAGGAGTAATGGATGGCCGGCGCCATCTTTAAAAATGGTGCCGGCCTCCAGCGCAGTCTGCTGTTCAGCGATCCGCTGGGCCAGGCCTGGAATGGCCTGCAACACTGTGAGCTGAGCCAGATCCATGGACTTGGCAATCTATTGTTATTACGTGTGTTTTAGTGGATCCTTGGGTGCTGTGGAGATGACTGCGCCCACGGGTAGGAGCCCCGTGAGGAGCCACAGCACTGGGCTAGACTCTTGTACACAAACACCAGAACTTAACTCTTTTATAGTACAGCTTGAAGTAGCCAACAGGTGGCAGTGGTGAGTTGTAGTCTCAGGGACCTCGGCAGAGGAAGCCCTTCTCTCCTAGGTGACGTCAGGAGGTTCCACAGCAAGGAGTTACTGTGGATAAAACAGATGAGATATTAGAGTACTCACTCGGTATCAGCTGTTATGGATGCGATTCCACCAGATAGTTATCATAGGTACAGGCACTGAGGCAGGGAGAGCAGGCCCTCGAGGAGCGAGTACCTGTTCCCTGAATGGGACCTGAAAATAGAACAGAGTGCCCCTGAGGAGCGGGTACCCAAGTTAGTAGCAAACCCCGAAGGGCAGAAGGAAAGATTCCTGCAGACAGCAGGGAACTGGCAGAATAGCACAGACAGGAACAGTTCGTGTCCATTCGAGTCTATTTGAGCCCTTTGCCAACTCAATGAGCTAGCAATCTTGAGAAGTAGATATACCCGGATTGGTGTGACGTCAGATGAGGGAATGCCCTCGAGGTTCACAGTTCGCACCACTGGGCGTACTTAGACATGGGTTGCACGTGCGCGCGCACCCTAGCAGGTACCTGGGAGGAACAATGGCATACGGCTGCACCATAGCCTTTCCGGGGACACCAGAGAGGTCGGCTTGACGACACTGCAGTAGCCATCTTGCCCAGGTAAGTGGGAGTAGCTGAGATAGGGGTGCAACAAGCGGGGCGAAGCCATCGAAGATCGATGGACGTAACAATGCATAAGCAGATAGGGAGACAATAAAGTGACTTGAGAAGATTTTTATTTATTTATTTAACATTTTTATATACCGCAATTCATGTAGCAGAGTTACATATCATTTCGGTTTACATTAGAACATTGAACAGGCATGTAAGAATGCAATTACATAGAACAAGGGAGATAAACTAGGATCAAAGTAACTGGGGAGTAAAGTGCAACGAATAAATAGACAAGTAATAGTAGTCTGTTGTAGAGATTAAATTAATCTGGTTAAAGATCTAGGTGTATATTGCTGTGACAAAGTCTCGGTACATGGAGAACATATCAGGATTGGTAGTTTGCGAAGTTGGACTCTGAACTTAAGCTCAAAATCTAATGGAGTCTGGTGGAATTGGTTGTATGAATGATAAGTGATATGCAGACATAAGGGGAAAAGCACAGGACTGCTTCTACAGCCAAGTCCATAATCAAAGCGCGTCAATCAACACTGTCTGAATTTTCAAGAAAGGTCATCACCTAGTAAAAAAATGTTGCTAACTGCAATTTTTATGGGTATCATAAAGCTTGGGGAGAACTGCACAGAGCAGCAGTTACTGCCCTTAAGAGAAACATGGGGGTAACCTGTACAGAGTGGCAGTTACTACCTTAAGAAGCTTGCTGGGCAGACTGGATTGACCATTTGGTCCTTTTCTGCCATGGTTTCTATATTTCTATATGTTTCTAAGTACCCATGGACTTTGCCACTATGTGGGTAGATAGGAAAATAGTCCTGTAAATGAAATAGGTATTATGTATTTTCCTACAACAAGATGGGGCTACAAGGTCATAATAACACTGAAAGAAGATAAATTATGCAGTCAAATGGCATATGTGCAAATTAATGGCCAAAATTACTTTTCTTTTTCAGTTTTTCAAATTTATTTTTTATTTGTATTAGGTTATAGTAATATCAATCATAAATTACATTTTATTAGTATGTGAACCGTTGTGATGTTCCTTTCGAATGACGGCATACAAAACTTTATAAATAAATAAATAAATAAATGTACTTATTTTGAACTTTTGTTAATCCCCTTCTTATTTATACATTCAGAATCAAAGTTTTGTTCGTCTGTTGATGCATTTGAAAATGTTGAAAATACAACAATTCTGCAGTTTATGGAAAACCTTATGCAGTTTCTAACCAAAAAAAGAATGTGGATCTCAGCAAATTGCATACACTAACTTTCTCTTGTGCACTTCTGAAAATATAGCCCATAACCTCATGCAGCAGCATGAGCTACAAAACCCAACTGTCTTACCTTAGCCCTAACAAAAAAAGGAAGTAGCATTACAGCTCTAGCAAAAGTACAACTGTAGTAGAGTACAGCTAATGCTGTACTCTACTACTTCTCAATAAGAGAAGAACACTAATGCTGTACTCTACTACAGTAGATGCAATGAAATGCAAGATGCAATGAAATGCATTGGGTCAGGTTGCATTTTTTCAATTTTTGATTCAAAATATGATTCAGAATTCACCAGAATGGAAAAAGTTGGCATTCCTGATGGAGTAAAACAAATTCTGTCCATTTTCATTGAAGCTCAAAAGTATCTCTGGGAAATCTGAGATTTGTATTGTCAGCTCTTCTGCAAAATCAAATTTGTACTTCTGAAAAACAACTACCTTCTAGATAGCTGAATATATTCTCCACTAACTTATGTGTCTGTAGAGTTATGGGAAAGCAAGTATGTGTGTAACATATATATTATACACATACAGGAGTTCGCTGTCATTTGTTCTAGCATTTGTATGCAGAAATCACTAATACATTTTTGTATTTTGATGATCATGACTGTTATACAGCACTGCATAAGCCAGAAATAAATGTTTTCTCAGTAATGGCCATGGCACAAACCTATAAAGGTATTGTGGTAGTATTATGATACAGTGCATTCTACATCATTATATACAACTGTAGCAAAGGTGACCCACAAAATATTACTTTAGTGAAGTGAAAATGAATTTCATTATTAACAAAAATGGAAAAGCACTTGATAATGAGATGCAAGAAAGCGATATGCCTCTTATAAATGCGATGTTTGACTCACTTTGATAATTTGTTGTTTAATTGAGATATATGGAGAAAAACATGAGCTGATTGCCACTTCCATTATCATATCCTAGAAAAAATAATATTGGTGTCTTCTGCTCACACTCAAAAGCTGCTTTCATGTTTGCTGGCTTGAATGAGCTATAACAGCTATTTGATTTTGTTTGCAAATGTCATTTAATTCACAGGCTGTGGCATCCATGAATTTCATTTGACATAACTGAACTGCAAAGACTAACTTAATAGTTAGGAATGGGTATATTCTTATTATGCACGCCTTTTTTGTGCTCTTTTAGAATCGGTCAGCTTTATCTCATAATACAGAAGGAGGTTAATTTTGTAAGTGCATGATCACATAACTTTCACGCACAGACATTACTCGAAATTTTCAAATCAAACTTTACTGTATGTGCATAAGTTTGCTTTGAAAGTTCGTGGGTAATTGGCTAGTATAAACAATTTGTACATCAACTAACTTAAACAAAGTTACACCTGCTCTTCTGAGAGCATAACTTGAGTGGGTTATCTAAAAATCTGTGTGTAAGTTCTAACTCCCCCCCCCCCCCCCCCCACATCTCGTGTCTTCAGTGTGTGTAAAAGTGCGAGCATCACGGGTTATATGTGTACTTTTTGTGCACTAAACCCTGGGCTATTTTGTAAAAGCTATTATCTGCCTAAAACATAATTGTAGGCTTGTAAATGGCTTTGCAATTTCACTTCAAATACACAGATCAATTGGTTATTTTAGTTGGGAATTTATGTTTTTTCCTCCCCAATCTTATGCAGATTTCATTGCTAAGAGGATAAGATGGGGACAAGCTTTATAAGAAATTTACCTACATACTTAAAATGGGCAAACAATGTTTTACTAAATGTAATTATTGGTAACTAAACCTTTGCATCTGACTTTTATGGGAAATGTTCATAATATATTAGTTAAAGACAGCTTTAGGAATGGGACCTTAGCCCCTACAAGAGGGGACTTATTCCATACAACTGAGTTTTTAGTATTATATATCCATTCCTATTATCTATAATAAAAATCCTTAAAGACGAAGACAATTGTATTTGATACCCTAGAGAACCGAAGTGTGTAATTTAGACATCTTAACTTTTAGTCTTTACTGAATAATAGGATTTAAGATTAGAATGCAGGACAATGGATTTGCAGTGCTTCAACACACTCAGCATTCCATCGCTAACCAATAGCATTCACTAGACTTGGTTGTAAATTATGAAACAGGAGATACTTAATTTAATATTCATAGTAAAAACCACTAGTGTGACAGCTTCTGAAACTTTGGGGATATCTTTGACGATCAACCCTCTCTAAAATGTTTTCAGTGTCTTTCCCTTTTTCCATAGAAATATTCTGTTATAATCTGGTGTGGTTGTGGATCCTGGACCGTAGTGAGAGTTGGTTCTACCCACAGGAAGGAGCCCTGTGGGGACTCAATGTGGTAGGTGTGGTCTTAGTAGAGACAGACACAGATGAGATAGACTTTACTGTACTGGAATTGTGGGAAATACCCACAGTATGGAGAGAAGACACTGTCCAAAGTAGTAAAGCAGCTCGTTGCAGATATCCCAGTAGTGGCTCACAGAGCAGGGTATGCCAGGGAAGTCTTCTCCTGATGGTAACTCTCTGGAGGGATCCGGTAGTGACCCACAGCGCGGGGTATGCCGAGGATCAGCAGGTAGAAGTCCAGAAAGGTGCAGAAGGTCATCAGAAAGAAGTAGATGATGGTACTTACTCCGGAATGTAGAAGGGTAGCTGGAATGAGCATGGTAGTGGCCCGTGGCATGGGGTACACCGGCGGTTCCTTCAGTTAGGAGGTAGAAGCAGAAGTAGTATTCACTAGGCTGAACTCACGATGTCCTGAATCAAGAAGATAGGAATCTCCAGGCAGGAAGGCCCTCTGAGGAGCGGATAGCCAGAATGTAACAAGGCCCCCGAGAAGAGGGTACCTAAGGCGTTCTAGTTCAGGAAGTAGTGAAGCGAAGCGTCTCCGAATGGAGTGAATAAGCAGGAAGGAAGTCCTTGCTAACTCATAGGAAACTTAGGCTGGATGGGATAAATACATCAAGCGGGTGACAACATGCAGAGGGGATGCCCCCGAGGTTCCCGCCATGACGTCAATAAGAGAGGGCTGGTGCACGCACGCATACCCTAAGTAATCCCTGACTCAAGATGGCGGATGGGATCGCCCACGCCATCCCGGGGATACCGAGGAAGGCGATGTTTGCAGGCTGAGGCCACCACGGCCTTGAGAATCGCTGTAGCAGGGAAAAGAGAGGTGAACAGCAAAAGTTGCAGCTGTCTGTGACCGGGTGCAACATATTCCTTCATATTAGCTAAAATGTTTATTGTCCAAAGATGGCATCAACATAAGTTTGGTTCTTCTTGCATCCACTATCAAACAGTTTTGAATGACTAATGAGGCAATTTTCATACTGCTCGCATTGCCCATGGGCTTTGCACCAGATTTCAATGGTAAAGTACTTACATGGACTTTATAACAGGGTACCATCAAGCTAGATCGAGATAACATAGTTGAAATCTCATCTTTGTGAGACTTTCCTCACTCCAAATGATGTCAAATCTTCACTGAGGTATACTGTGTAGTTCGTATGTCTCATTCTGCATGTAAAACTGGTTCCTAAACCTTAAACTATTAGGGATGTGAATCGTTTTTTGACGATTTAAAATATCGTCCGATATATTTTAAATCGTCAAAAAATCGTTAGGGCCACGATACAATACCAATTCCCCTGATTTATCGTTAAAAAATCGTAAATCGGGGGAAGGGGGAGGGCAGGAAAACCGGCAGGAGGTCGTTCAGCGGCGGTCCGGAACCCTCGCTGAATGACCTCCTGCAGTCGATCTCCTGCCGGCGCCATTTTCCGTACGAAAACGATTCGCGGCGGGAAATCGCTCCCTGACCCCCGCTGGACCTCCAGGAACTTTTGGCCAGCTTGGGGGGGGCCTCCTGACCCCCACAAGACTTGCCAAAAGTCCAGCGGGGGTCCGGAAGGACCTCCTGCCATCCAATCGTGTTCGTCTATGGCCGCCGCCATTTTTCAGCGCCATTTTGGAAAATGGCGCCGGCTGAAGACAACAAGATTCAGTAGCAGGAGCCCGTTCCGGACCGCTGCCGTTCCGGACCGCCGCTGGACCCGCAGGTTATTTAAGTCATTGGGGGGGGGGGTTCGGGAGGGTGGGGGATTTAATTTAAAGGGTCGGGGGTGGGTTTTAGGGGGTTTTAGTGTGCCGGCTCACGATTCTAACGATTTATAATGATAAATCGTTAGAATCTCTATTGTATTGTGTTCCATAACGGTTTAAGATGATATTAAAATTATCGGACGATAATTTTAATCGTCCTAAAACGATTCACATCCCTATCCAATATTGAGCAGTAAACTGTGGTCCTCGATCGGAGACTATATCCTGCGGAAGACCGTGAAGTCTAAAGATATGCTGAGCGAAGGATTAGCTAAGTCAGGTGCTGAAGGCAACTTTGGCAAGGGGACAAAGTGCGCCATCTTGGTCTTCGGTCACCCAAATGACCGAATTACCTCCTGAGACGGGAAGGTCCACGACAAAGTCGGTGGAGATGTGTGTCCAAGGCTCCACTGGGATGGGTAATGGTTGTAACAGACCCCTGGGCCTCCCGATGAGCGGCTTCTGAACAGCGCAGGTAGGGCAAGAGCCCACAAAGGCTTGGGCGTCCTGTCTCACCGTCGGCCACCAGTAGAATCAGTTCAACAGGTCTAAGGTCCCTTTACAGCCAGAATGGCCCCCAGTGAGGGAGTCATGGGCCCAGTTGAGGACTGCTCTCTGGGAGCGACATGGAACGACTGTCTTTCCTTGAGTGGACACCAAGGTTGCTGCAAGGCTCACTTTCACGGGATCCAAGATGTACTGGGGAGTGTCAGAAGTCTCTTCAAACTCAGAGGAGCGTGAGAGTGAGTCGGCTCGAACATTCTTAGAGCCGGGTCGGTAGCGTAGAGTAAAGTTAAACCGATCAAAAAACAGCGACCACCGGGCTTGCCTTGGGTTCAGGCGTTGGGCTTGCTTCAAGAATGCTAAGTTTTTGTGGTCGGTGTAAATTGTAACCAGATGGTTGGCCCCCTCCAACCACTGTCTCCATTCCTCCAGGGTAAGTTTCACGGCTAGCAACTCTTTATCACCAACACAATAGTTGCTTTCTGCCGGCGAGAATTTCTTTGAGAAATATGAACAGGGTAGCAATTGTCCAGAATCAGAGTACTGGCTCAGCACGGCCCCCACGGCCACATTGGAGGCATCGACTTCCACCACAAAGGGCCGGCTGGGGTCAGGATGACGTAGGCAGGTATCTAACAGGAACGCTTCCTTGAGGGCCTCGAAAGCTTGGCAAGCGGGAACAGGCCAATCCACTGCATTGGCCCCCTTTCGAGTGAGGGCAGTCAACGGGGCCACAATACGGGAATAGTTAGGAATAAAGTGACGGTAGAAATTGGAAAAGCCGAGGAAGCATTGCAATGCTTTGAGACCCCTCGGCTGGGGCCAATTCTTAATTGCCGCCACTTTCTCAGGATCCATTTGAAAGCCTGTTGCAGAGATTATGTAGCACAGGAATGGCAGGGACATCTTCTTGAAACTACATTTTTCAAGTTTCGCGTACAGACTATGCTCCCTAAGTATTTTGAGCACTTGACGGACATGCTGACGGTGTGAAGGCAGGTTCTGGGAGTAGACTAGCACATCGTCGAGGTAGACGATTATGCAAGTGTTCAGAAGGTCCCGTAACACCTCATTCATAAGGTGCTGGAACACCGCCGGAGCATTACATAAGCTGAAAAGCATCACAAGATATTCGTAATGCCCGTCTCTGGTATTAAGTTTTAGGCTTTTTGGGACCATATTTTTTTTATTTCAGATTTAACAAAACAATACAAAAATAGCATTTTTGGTTCAGATTACCATTCATTTTTAAACAAATGCACATCCCTGTTGATGAAGATGGCTAGGAAGGTACTTAGGGCAATAAAAGTATAAACAGAGTTAGAAATAACTAAGGCCTGGATTTTCTATCTTTGCAAAGTTTTCTGAATCGTGCAGTAACGGGGGTGGGGGGGCAGGGGGCGAGCCTGCGAAAGCCGGCAGCGATCGCACCACCGTAGTGTCATCGCTGCCGGCTTTCGCACCCAATAGCGCCACCGTGAAAGGTGATGCTATTGGATGCGCTACTGGCGGTAATAAGGGGTCTTACCTTTTCGCCGCCGGCAAAGTTTCCACGGCGTCCGCCCCGACGCCACTCCGACTCCGCCCCTATCTAGATATCGCATGCAAAAAGGGACTTTTTGCGTGCGAAAAGTCCCTTTCGCATGCGATAGGGATAGAAAATGACCCCCTATGCCAGTAAAGCAAGCTGACCAAAATGTGTTTATTTTTTTAGGGAGAATCCCCAAATGTACTAAAAGGAAGTAGAGGGATGGGAGTTATAATAATACGAGATGAAAAAGAATGATGTGTTGAAAATAACAAGGATAAAAGAATAAATACTAAACAAATAAAATTGTTCAGAATTCACTGAAGGAGTTGGAGAAGGACCACAGAAAGATCTCAAGAGTACTGTACATATAGAAGAGAGGCATATGTTACTATATTTACAGAAGAGAGCATTTATTTACATGGAGCAAGGCGAATGAAAGTGGACATAACAATGGGGCTAAACAGGATGCATCCCAGGATAGCTCAGAGAAGATCTGGCTGCCACACTGACAATTTTGGGCACTCATTTTTCAGAAATAAATATGCTTCCATAAGCCACTTTATAGTAAATCCCACATTTATTGTCTTTTCTTTTTTGCACTTTGTGCTGTCACATATGGATGGTAGATGGTGGAGGGCTGTGTATAATCTGTACCATTGTTTGAAAACCCTTAATAAAGATATCAATGATAACAAGAATGATAATACAGCATGGAACCACATACCTAACTCTTCCTCCTTTGTTCTACCTCGTGTCCATGGAGATAGAATAAAAATACATTCAAAAAGCAGTCAGTGCGAGGTGCTAGTGCAGAGAGATCACATTTTTTAACACCATAATGGATCTGTAAACTTACAATTATTTGCAATAATTTTAATAGGCAAAACATCAAGCTGAACCAGCAATTATCTGCTTTCCAACTTTAAATGTATGCTCTTTTTTGCCGTGTAGAGCATGTCCTGCTGTTCCGTGTTCACATATCTTGTTCTTCCAACAGATTGGACTTCAGAGAATTGCTGTTGTGATGATCTCATCTTCTGAAAGGGAGGCAGAGTATACGTCCATATGTTGTATGGCAAAGTAGCACTAAACTCTTCAAAGACATAACCTGTCTTCTTTTGCACAGGGTAAATGCCACTTCAATATTTCATGCTTAATTAGAAGAAAGTACATAGGATTAAATCAGGAAAATAGCTTAAAATAAAGTGAAAGATAAAATAAAAATCTGAGGCTCTTCAAATGGAATGCTGTAGTTAAAATCCTGGTGCTAGCAACCATTGTTGTGTTTATATGTAAAAAACGTTTAGATTACCTCCTCGTGTCGAAGATACATCTGAGGCAGTTTACAAAAATGAACCCAAAAATGCATTAGTTGTCTCAATGAGGACCTGATTTATTAAGGCTTTTCTCCCATTCTTTTTCTAAGAGAAAAATGCTTAGTAAATAGGGCTCTGAACATGTGTATACATACACAAGATGCTGACTGCAGCCAGTTAAAGGAACACCCTAATGCTAATGTAACTGACTCTTTCAAATGTTTATTATTGTTGGTTTAAAAATATGAAAGCTCTATGTTTTAAATAAAAAGCTATTTTCCCCACATTATAGGGTAGATTTTCAAAGGTGCGCGCCGATTTTATAACATGAGCGCGCCGGCTCACACATGTTATATAATCCGGGGGCCATGTGCACATGCGCACCGGATTTTATAATCCGCATGCGCATGTGCAGGCGATGCACGCAAGCGGGGGAGACTAATGCAATTTCCATGGGGCAATGAACCCCAGGCATTCCCCAGTTCCCTCCCAGTCTGCTCCAATTAAGGAGCGAACTGGGAGGGAACTTCCCTACCCCCCTACCTTAACCTCCCTTCCCCTTCCCCTCAGCTCCCACAACCCCTAAATCCTACCTTTTTGATTTTGTTGTTGTTTTCCAACTTTACTTCAGGGCCCAACCTGAAATAAGTTGTGTGCGCCGGCAGCTGACTGGTACACAAGGCTCCGGAACAGTGATCAGTGGCGCTGTCCCGGCCCACCCCCCTCCCCGCCTCACTGCCCGTTCCTTCCAAGAGGTCCGGCACGTATGCACGTACCGGGGTTTATGCATGTGCCTGGGCCCCTTTGAAAATGCGCCCGGTGTGCACAAGGCCCGGCCATGCACGTAAACCCAGAGATTTACGCACGCAGCCCTTTGGAAATCTACCCTTGTGACTTTGTTCCACAATTGTTGCTTACCCTCTTGCCTTCTAGTGATAGAACTGCCAAGTGATTCAGTTTTGTAAGAAATGGTTTTGTCCATTGCTAGTTTGTCAAACTTACATTCCAATGTACTCTGATACTAATAAGCCTGATTCTTTTATTTTAAAGCAGCCCTTTAGGTACTCAGATGCATCTGAAGGGAGATCGGAATGGAAAGCCAAGATTGACCTAAAATCTCCTCCTAGAAAGTAATTTATGACTTATAAGCAGTAATATTCAACAAGGCTATAATAAAAGCATGCCTTAAATGTGTTGTAGGATAATAAATCAAATAGCAAGTGCCTGCAACAACTAGGCAGTATAGTGAAAGTTTTAATGCATATTTTTGTATTATTGCTTTACAAAATATTCTAGAACAAAGACACACAAATTAAATTCTTCTCCTTTAAAACAATGCAAAAAGTGACTACCTTCTAATGTTTTTTCATTTTAAAATCCTTGCCAGACAACCTGTCTGGATGACTTCAAATTCCCTTACTGGGCATGGGCTGAAAGAGAAGTCTACTTGAGATCTGACCACTTAGCACTACCCTTCTGCTAGCAGAGTTCACCACAGTAGCTGGCCTGCATCTGCCTTTTCTCATAGTTGTGAACTCAAGCGTTATCTCCTGCAGCTGCACTTAAACCTCCACCGCCAAGTCACACAGGTGTGGAGAATCAGACCAGAGTTGCCTGCATCCTAGCACACAATGCTAGGCCTGAATCACAGGAGAAGATGAACAACTGACTTCTAATTTTAAATGGGAAAAGCTATCACAATTGGTGACCATAATCTAAACTGTACCTGTTTTCTGGATATTAAACTGAAAGGACAGATATGAAAACAAGAACAACCTGAGGAAATGGCTGTGCCCTTTATAAGGTCCTGTGAATCCTTGGGATCACTTTTTCATCTATCATCCCAATCTAGAACAGGAATGATAAACTGATATCCTTGAAGGATTTCAGGATATCCCTCATTAATATTCAAAAGATATATTTGCACACAACTGAGGCCATGCTTGCAAATATGTATAGTTATGAGGGATATCCTGATCTTCTTCAAGGACTGCAGTTTGCCATCTCTCATCTAGATTGGGATAATAGGTGAAAAAATGATCCCAAGAATTGCAGAATACTATGAAATTTACAGCAATTTCCTCAGGTTGTTTTTGTTTTATATCTTGTATCGTCTTTTAAAAATCACGTCCTTTCAGTTTAATATCCAGATGATGGTCACCAACTGCGATAGCTTTTCCCCATTTCTAATTAGAAGTCAGTTTTTCATCTTCCCCTGTGACTCAGGCCTAGCATTGAGTGTGAATTGAAGTTGCTTGAGGATTGAAGTTTGACACCTCTGTCCTTGAATGCCGGCAATTGGCAAAACCCAAATCCTAAATGGGGGTGCCAGATCACAATATTTTTGCCGAGCTCTACTTTTTTAAACATTGCCTTTATTTTATTATAGTAAAATAGTTTATACACAGATAGGTAAGACTCAGGAACAATGTCTGGAAATATTTTTTTCATGGAAAGGGCAGTGGAAGAATGCAAAATTGGTGACAGAATTAAAAAGGCATGGGATAAACACAGAGAATACCAAGAGGATGTGACTGAAACACTCAGGTAGCTTACGGTAACTTTTCTGTAGGGTAACCTGCACAGAATGGCAATTACAAACCTAAACAGAAGGCAAGGGGTTTATCTGTACAGAGCAGCACTTACAACCCTAAACACTGGGCTGGACAGACTGGATGGACCATTTTGGTCTTTGGCTGCTGTCATATACTGTGTTGCTATGTTACTATGTTTACTGGTATTGGTAACATGGAGGGTGCTGATCAAATTTCTATTGCTCAATTTTCTTTCCCTGGAAAACATGCCTTTAGCATGTAAACCTAAATGGAAGTTGTCTATATTCAAACATCTTAGTTCCCAGATCAACAAATAACTGTTGACTGGCTTCTAACGTAACCCTCAAAACTTTTTTCATATTTCTATTCATTGGAATGTAGAATGTGATTGCATGGATTTCTTTTTCTCTTTGGACCAGCAGCTTCCTCCTGTCACATTTGGGCCTGCAGCTTAATTGGAACCCACTAGAAGCGCATTTTTAGCAAGTCAGTATGGTGCTGCTGCTGCAAAACGACTTGCAAAGCTTCTTCTTTCCACGCTCCTCTTCAGCATAATCCTCAGTCCCAACCAAACTGAGGATCAGAGGTGAGGCCTGGGAACAAGATCTGGTTTTCCCACATTGTAGCACACAGCATTTCCATCAAGACACTGGGACAGCTCTGCATTTCCAGTTTAGCAAAAATTTACTTTTTTTTTACCACAATTAAAGCAATGCCTACCCTCTTGGACGAACAAGTTTCCTTAATTGTTTCATGAAATAAGTATAGTGACTATATGTCCTTTCTTTTGGATATTGCCCTTACAAGGATTTCTGTAATACTGTAAATTATTTTGTTCCAGAAATTATGAATCACCAGGCCAAAATCATATACAATAAGGGGCGGATTTTCAGAGCCCTGCTCGCCTAAATCCGCCCAAAACCGGGCGGATTTAGGCGAGCAGGGCCCTGCGCACCGGTGAGCCTATTTTACATAGGCCTACCGGTGCGCGCAGAGCCCCGGGACTCGCGTAAGTCCCGGGGTTCTCCGAGGGGGACGTGTCGGGGGCGGGCCCGGTCGTTGCTGCGTTTCGGGGGCGTGTCAGCAGCGTTTCGGGGGCGGGTATGGGGGTGTGGCTACGGCCCAGGGCGGTCCGGGGGCGTGGCCGCGCCCTCCGTACCCGCCCCCAGGTCACGGCCCGGCGCGCAAGAGGCCCGCTGGCGCGCGGGGATTTACTTCTCCCTCCGGGAGGCGTAAATCCCCAGAGAAAGGTAAGGGGGGGGTGTAGACAGGGCCGGGCGGGTGGGTTAGATAGAGGAAGGGAGGGGAAGATGAGGGGAGGGCGTTAGAGGATTCCCTCCAAGGCCGCTCCGATTTCAGAGCAGCCTTGGAGGGAACGGGGGTAGGCAGTGCGGCTCGGCGCGCGCCGGCTATACAGAATTCATAGCCTTGCGCGCGCCGATCCAGGATTTTAGTGGATACGCGCGGCTCCGCCCTTATCTACTAAAATCCAGCGTACTTTTGCTTGCGCCTGATGCGCCAGCAAAAGTACTCCTATTCGCGTTTTTTGAAAATCTACCCCTTATTTCTTCATCATTGTTTATCCTTTTCCTTGGGACAAAGATTTCACATTTATCTTTGAGGCACATCAATTTTCCAACTTTTCTATACCTAATTTCTTCTGTTTTTTTCTAAGGTTTTTCCTGAATTATTTCAAGGTCAGTAGGACATAATAGTGGCATACTTACAAACTGTTAACAACTCACCTGGATGTTTGCATCACCTTGATAAAGCTTCACTGTGAAACATGGCTTGTGTCAGGGTTGGAATTAAAATATTTGTCCCATTTTTATCTGCACTTCTTTAAAAATGACCTTCATTTTGGAATAAAAACATTTATGCTTTCATGACCAACTATAGACATTCAATGACTTTTGCTCACACCACCCTCCCGATTTATTAAGAAAAACATCAAACCGATTTGAATGACAGGCTGATGTCAAATATCCCAGTTCACAGAAACCATTAACACTGCTTAAATCAAAGCTCTATCCATATTCCAATTTAATAATATGGATGGAATCTTCAGATTGTCCGTATTGGGTCATAGACCACATATGCTTTTACACATGGGCATTGCACCAGCTCTCAAGTGAAAGTACACTTGTACTTTCACTTTGAAAATTGCCATGGGTACAAACTACACATAGGGGGTCATTCTCTAATGCTATCGCATGCGAAAAGTTATCGTGTGTGATAGCTAGCTCGGGGCGGAGTCAGCCCCGAAAGAGGAGGAGTCGGGGCGGCACCAGGGGCCGACACTGCAGACACATCGCTGGTGGCAAAAGGTAAGATTCCTTATTGCCGCCAGTTTCGCGCCAAATAACTACACCTTTTATGCTGTAGTTATTCAGCGCAAAAGCCGGCAGCGATCACACAGCGGAGGTGTGATCGCTGCCGGTTATCACAGGACCGCCCCCCGCTTCACCCCCGCTCCCGCCCCCCGTTACCGCCGGATTCTCTAAGGTCGCAGACCTTAGAGAATCCAGGCCATAGTCACTGTTGATAGAATTTTGCTGGACAAGGTGTGTAGAGTAGACAATGCAATCTACATGCCAACGTTTCTAACCCTGACCTAAATATGCCTTTGAGAATGCCTCCTTTTAATTCAGCTAAAAGTGCATGCATTGTGGAAAAATGTGCTGACTTTGAGACTGCTGATTATTATGGGTAAAATGCTTTTATCCATGTAAATTGTTTTGAAAATTGTCCTCATGCAGTAAAAGTCTTATTGTTAGACTAGTAGAAACATTTATTTCCAGGTCCAAAACAAATGGGGTCATTTTTTTAACTGTCTGCATTAATGTAAAATCTGTAGATATTACACCAGTTTTCAAAGGGAAATTGCACATGTCCTTTCCTTTGAAAATTATCCCGCAAACACTAGCCGCATACATTTGTGTGAAAATATCTTTTTACCCAGCTGGGTATTGCTAGGAAGTCAGGCCTTTTCAGATGGAATCAGCTCAAGGACGCAGGGCCTCAGAACTCAGTCTCTGATACTTGTGAACTGCACTTGGTCTACAATCTTAAATTGGTTTGGCCTTACCCAGAAAGGAATGACTCAAGAGTTGCAATTTGTCTTTTGTTATTACTATCTAGGTGACTAAATTGATTTAATTTGCTTGTTAAGTACCTGCGGATGGGACTTTTAAATGTATATGTGATAGTTTTGTTTCATTTCCCTAATTATCTTTTTTCTTTTTTGTTTCAATTATTTCTTTATCGACATTTAAACACAGACATGTGACATGTATATATAAAACCAGGAAACAATGCTTTGCAACACAGGAAATATGAAGCAATAATAAAGAAAGCAATTTAAGGTTACAATCTTATTGCAAGTCCCCATTAAATATGGGAGCACAGGAAACTATTAAATAAAGGAAATAATCTATATTTACCTGAAATTCTATCTAACAAACTCTTATTTGTATGTACCTTCATCTACTAATTAGGATCTAACTAAAATTCTAAGATTTATCAACAGTAAATATATCCAGGTAAGCCAGATCTGTGACTATATACTTATTACATTGATGAAAGGAGAAGCTAAGCCATATTGATAACTTCAATGTATGGCTCAAATCCTGGTTTAAGGAACAAAGTTTTGGATATGTTGGGGGCTGGGGCCGTGTATGGAACAGTAAAAAGCTCTTTGTCAAAGATGGCTTACATCTGTCTTTGGCAGGAAAAGGTATCCTAAGAGATAAATTCAAATCCTATGTCACAAGGCATTTAAACTAGATGCTGGGAATGGCAAAAGGAATTTAGAATGTCACCCCCAAATACAAATGCAATGGAAAAGGATGAAGTGGATAACAAAAGTCAGCTAAATAAGTCACCAAAGGAGTCCAAGAAAAGCAGTAACCTGAACGAAAAAAGCTGGAAAGCTATGAGCACAAATGCTCGTAGTTTGGGCAATAAAATCCCAAATCTGCAAGCCTTAATGGTGGAGGCGGACTTGGACATTGTTGCTGTTGCGGAGATGAGGTTCATGGAATCTCATGATTGGATTACAGCAATACCAGGCTATAACTTGTTAAGGAAGGACAGAGAGGACAGAAAAGGGGGAGGAGTGGCTCTATGTCAAAAACAATATCCAAGCATCTGAGCTGCAAGGAAGATGGAGCAAAGAAGAAGCATTATGGGCCATACTAAAAAAAGATGATGGGGCATCCGTTTTTATTGGAGTGGTTTACAGGCCTCCAAATCAAATGGAATAACTTGACAGAGATATGGTTGAAGACATCCAGAAGATGGGAAATAAGGGAGAAGTGGGGATTGTTGGAGATTTTAATCTGCCAGATGTAGACTGGAGAATCCCTTCTGCAGAATCTAACAGTAGTAGAGAGATAGTTGATGCCCTGCAAGGGGCTTTGTTCAAACAAATGGTAATGGAATCCATGAGGGAGGGAGCTATACTCGATTTAGTGTTCGATAATGGAGATAATGTCTCTAATGTCCGGGTGGGAGCCCACCTCGGCACCAGTGATAATCAAACGGTATGGTTTCATATCACAAATAGGACACGGAGAAGTCGCATGAAGACCCAAGCTTTGCAGTTCAAAAACACGGACTTCGTTGAAATGGGGAAGTCCTAGAGGAAGAACTAGAAGGCTGGGAGAAAATGAGAGATGTGGAACAACAGTGGGCCAAACTAAAAGGAGAAATTACCAAGGCAACTAATCTATATGTTAGAAAAGTAAAGAAGAGCAAGAGAAAAATGAAACCTATCTGGTTCTCAAAGGAGGTGGCTGATAAAATAAAAGCTAAAAGAACAGCATTTAAGAAATAAACAATATCCAAGCACGACCTTCCCTCTTTATCCTATTTATTGCAGTTTATGTCCTCCCTTAGTTTTCTGCTCTCTCTCCCTTCCCTCCCCTCCCCCTCTCACCCTCCCCCCGGTATCTCCCACTTTTCATTCCACACCCTTGTAAATATGTTATTATCATTTATATAGACTATTATTTTCATGTAAATATTCTATTATCATGCACAGAGTTTCTAACTTAAACAACTGTTTAAGTTTTTCCTGTTACAATGTATTCAGTTTTACTCTGTTTGATGTAAACTGTTGTTATTGCTGTAAACCATTGTGAAGACTTGCTCCAAACAACGGTATATAAAAACTGACAAATAAATAAATAAATAAATAAATAAATAAATATAAAGGATCCCAAAGGGAGGATCACAAGGAAGAATATCTGGTGGAACTGAGGGAGATGAAGAAAGTAATCAAGAAAGCAAAAAGTCAAGCTGAAGAAAGGATTGCCAAAGAGGTAAAGCGAGGTGACAGAACATTTTTCAGATATATCAGAGAAAGGAGAAAAGTTCAAAGTTGTATAGTGAAATTGAAAGGTAAAAAGGATCAATGTGTGGAGAGAGATGAAGAAATGGCAGAAATATTAAATGAATACTTCAGTTCGGTGTTCACTAAAGAGGATCCTGGAGAAGGACCGTTGCTAGTTAACAAGAAACTGGAGGGGAGTGGAGTAGAAGAAACTCCATTTACAGAAGAGAATGTATGGGAAGAGCTAGGAAAACTGAAAGTGGACAAAGTGATGGGACCTGATGAGGTTCATCCCAGGATACTGAGGGAGCTTAGATGTGCTGGCGGGTCGACTGCATGACCTGTTCAGTAGATCCCTAGAAACGGGAGTGGTGCCAAACGATTGGAGAAGAGTGGTGGTGGTCCCGCTTCACAAGAGTGGGAGCAGAGAGGAGGCTGGAAACTACAGGCCGGTTAGCCTCACCTCAGTGGTGGGAAAAGCAATGGAGTCATTGCTGAAAGAAAGAATAGTGAACTATATACAGTCAGAAGAATTGCTGGACCAGAGGTAGCATGGATTTACCAGGGGAAGGTCCTGTCAGACAAATCTGATTGACTTTTTTGATTGGGTGACTAGGGAATTGGATCAAGGAAGAGTGCTCGATGTCATCTATTTGGATTTCAGCAAAGCTTTTGATACGGTCCCACACAGGAGGCTTGTGAATAAAATGAGAAGCTTAGGAGAGAGTGTCAAGGTGGTGGCCTGGATTGAAAACTGGTTGACGGATAGAAGACAATGTGTGACGGTAAATGGAACTTACTCTGAAGAGAGAGCGGTGTTAAGCGGAGTGCCGCAAGGATCGGTGTTGGGACCGGCCCTATTCAATATCTTTGTGAGCAACATTGCAGACAGGAATGATACTAACATCTGCAACAGAGTGGACATGCTGAAAGGAATGGAGATAATGAGACAGGATTTAAGGAAGCAGGAAGTGGTGTCAAATATATGGCAGCTGAGATTCAATGCCAAGAAGTGCAGAGTCATGCAAATGGGGTGCGGAAATCCAAAAGAACTGTATTTGATGGGGGGTGAAGGGCTGATGTGCCCAGAGCAGGAGAAAGACCTTGGGGTGATAGTGTCTAATAATCTGAAGTCGGCGAAACAATGTGACAAGGTGATAGCTATAGCCAGAAGAATGCTGGGCTGCATAGACAGAGGAATATCTAGTAAGAGAAAGGAAGTTATGATCCCCTTTCTCGTATCTCCCCTGTCTCGTATCTCCAAAGGGACAGAGACAGGATGGAGGCGGTCTAGAGAAGGGCGACCAAAAAAGTGGATGGTCTTATAAAATGACTTATGAGGAGAGATTGAAGAACCTAAATATGTATATCCTGGAGGAGAGGAGGAGCAGGAGTGATATGATACAGACTTTCAGATACTTGAAAGGTTTTAATGATCCATGGTCAACAACAAACCGTTTCCATTGGAAAAAAATCAGTAGAACTAGGGGTCACGATTTGAAACTCCAGGAAGGAAGACTCAGAACCAATGTCAGGAAGTATTTCTTCACGGAGAGGGTGGTGGATGCCTGGAAAGCCCTTCCGGAGGAAGTAGTGAAGACTAAAACTGTGAAGGATTTCAAAGGGGCATGAGAGAAACACTGGATCCATAAAGGCTAGAGGATGGGAATGAAGAGTAGAGCCATGGGGGTGGCTTGCTGGAATGGTGGCTACTACCTGGTGATTACTACCCTTACTCAATCACATGGTTAATGCAACTCCAACATTGCTCTCTGCTTCAATGGCAAGGAGAAATTTGGAAAAGAGGATTTACATTCAGACAACAACCAACAAGGACTGAACTACACAGTCTGGGTAAACAAATAAGCATGGGGGTAGCTTGCTTATTGTGGCGGTTACTACCCTAAACCAATTAAGCCTGATACTTCACTTTGAATGCATATTCAGCATTGCTCTCTGCTTCAACGGCAGGGGGAAATGTGGAAAAGAGGATTTACATTCAGACAACATCCAACAAGGCATTGATTTGTGCAGTCGGGGTAAAGAAGCATTGGGGTAACTTGCTTGATGCGGCAGTTACTACCCTTAACCATTAAGCCTTACGATTCACCTTTGATGTAACTCCAACATTACTCTCTGCATCAACGGCAGGGGGGTGGCAGGAAATTTGAATCAAACAATTACCAACAAGGACCAGCAGGTATGGGAGCTTGCTGGGCAGACTAGATGGGCTGTTTGGTCTTTTTCTACAGTTATTTCTATGTATGTATCTATGAAATACTAGGCACTTGCAAGGAGTTTTTTTTAAAGGAGACGAGAAAGAATATGTTCTTTAAGTTGTAGAAAAGACTTCCTCTGCATATGGGTTTCCCTAGATATATCTGGAAAAATGTGTAATCTTTGACCTCAGAAATTTGCATTCTTATATCTGAAATATTTTGAAAGAACTAATTCTTTATTTTATTTTTTCAGTTTATATTCTGCCTTTCACTTCAGAGTAGATTACATTCAGGTACTCCCTGTCCCCAGAAGACTCACAATCTAAGAACTAGATTCATCATTTTGCTATAAATATAGTGAAAATAACACCTGTGATAAAAAAGGGGTGTGGTTAGGATACGTTTCTTGATACCACATTATTTTCACATTACATACTTACCAGCTGAAAAGTTTGCTACTGTGAATGGTGATTTGGAGAGGGAGTGAGGGTGAGAGGGAGCCTCTGTAGTGGCTCACCAAAAAAGTGAACTATTTATACCACTATAAGAGGAGCATTAGTAACTCAGGGTGAGGTTTATGGGTGTGAGGCGGGTTTTGGGATGTAGTTTTACATGCACAATCATACGTGCGAACAGCCCAGTTACCAACAGTGAAGCTTTTGGAGTGATGAAATGTGAAAGAAGAGTAGATTTGTACCATTTACTCTCTACCTTCCTTGATTGCAGCTAGGTAGAGACTAGAGAGAGTGCATCAAGCTAGGGAGAGAGAAAATGATACAAATCTACTCCTCTTTCACATTTCATCACGCCAAATCACATTACATCTTCACTTATGATAACTGTGCTGGTCGTACATATGACTGTGTATATAAAACTGCCCCCCAAGACCCACCTCACCCCACAAACCTCTCCTTGAGTTCATAATGCCCCTTCTTACAGAGGTATAAAAAGTTCAAATATAAGTGAGCCTCCACAGAGACTCTCTCTCTCTCTCTCTCTCTCTTTCTTGTGTCATCCCCTCCCCGAACCTGCATTTGTAATAAATACTGTTTTGGCTGCTAACGCAGATATAACACACAGAAAAATTATATAGTTAAATCCTGCTATAGTGTGCATTGCTTTATCGCAAGCCACGTTAGCAACCCTAATTTCCATTTACTCGTCCCACTTGAATACTAATTTTAAATTGACATACGCATTTTGCGATGCAGTATTTATTGCATACATTACGGTGTTATTGTGGGAGTTAGGGCCCTAACAGCCCTAACAGCCATGATTATGCTCTAACGCATTTTGATAAATTACCTTGTAATTTTATACCTGAGGTTAATGGAAGCTGAAGTGGCTTACCCAAGGACACAAGGAGTATGTGTGTACCTTAAGTCTAACCAATGGAAGAAGTAAAGTAGCTCTTGTGGCAATATTATCCTGAAGAAAAGCAGTTAAATTAAAACTATTAACAGATGACAAAATTTAAATTGCTTTCTCTTCTCTAAATTCTCTCCTCATCTCAGGTACATAAAAACATCTACATAGAATTATAACCTTATCCTAGAGATCTCATTTATTTATGTTTATTTTTTAAACAATCAGTAGGTGAAATCAGCCTTGATTTAGGGAAGTTTAATAAACGGAGGATTTTAGATCTGATGGTATTCTCAAGAAATTCAAACTTATTATGCAGAAGCAAATTGTCTTTCACATTGGCCACCATGAAAAACTGAACATTAACCACTGAGCTAAGTGAAGATGCCATTTGCTTCTCTGCATTATTCAGCCTATTTTCCAAATCCAATTATTTAGATGCAGATCCACTGGCAAAGATAAACAATTGAACCAAGGTTTGGGCCATAGTAGCCTCCATTCCAGTTACCACCCTCCATATAGCTTTAAGAGTTGTTACATCTAGTTCAACAATTCCTTCCCCAGGCCCCGATAAACCCAAATCCAGAAATGGTGGCACAGAACAGGAATAGGTATCCTGATTCCTGGTACCAACAGAATTCTCCCCTGGAGACAATTGTTCAAAAGGAGATCTCATCTTCAAGAGTAAAACTGGAGAAACAATAAACACTTGAGGAAGCCCAAACTCAGTTCTTCCCCTTAAAGCTTCTGTATTAGAAGGTGATACTATCTCAGGCGTAGAATGAGATAAATTAATATCCAAGGAGCTATCACATAAGAACATAAGAAATTGCCATGCTGGGTCAGACCAAGGGTCCATCAAGCCCAGCATCCTGTTTCCAACAGAGGCCAAACCAGGCCACAAGCACCTTGCAATTACCAAAACACCACACCCAACTTCCCACAGAGAAAGGAGGAGGTGAAGGGGTATGAACACTGGTACTTAAGGAGACCTCACAGGCTCCCTCTTGGACTTCTATTCCTACTTGGTCTGTAGGACAAATCAGATGGTAATCCCTTATTGGTGTGGAGACTGCAGGAGAAGCAGTCATCTTCTCTTTACATTTCTTCCCCATATTATCAAATCCCTAGATTCTTCAATGGGGGGTGCCCCTTTGGCACACAATTTCATCATGCTGCAGGACACTTGTTTAAATGCCAGTCTCAAAATTGGGAACTTCAGGGCCCAGGCAGCCCACTGTAATGTCTGTCAGGTGTTCAGAACAGGAAGAGGGACAGCAAGCATATGGTAAGCTCCAAAGGACATGCAAGATGCCTGTTTAAATTGCCTGTCTCGATTTCAGGAGCTTCAGGGCTCCAGGCAGCCTACCACAATGTCTGTCAGGTGTCCGAGACAGGAGAAGTTAACCTCTAATAGTTGTGCTGAAATCTTTCTACAATGTAATTGCACAATTCACAATCACATTTCCACATTATTTTTAAGGAACTCTCAATATACACTTTGATATAAGAATAGTAAAGTGTGCCTTTTATATGATGTACTTCCCAGATTACCTTACAATATTTATATATCTATATGTGCAATACAGTGAGTGGAGGAGAGGCCTAGCAATTAGAGCAATGTTCCATGTGGTCTTGGGCAAGTTAATTCACCTTCCACTACCTCTGGTGCAACCTTAGAGCCCTGTTCACTAGAGGATTTCTCCTATTTTGTATCTATTGGAAAAATGCTTAGTAAATAGGGCCCTTAGATTGACTGTAAGCCCCTTGGAAAATAAGCGAAATACCTCCTATACCTGAAGGTAATTTGCCTGGAACTACCAATGAAAAAGCATAAACTAAATCTAAATACATGAAAAGGCCTAGCAGATAAACCCCATGGTAAGACAATCTCCCTTGCCAGTGGGTAAAATTTGTCATGCACAGCAAATTCCAACTTTGCATGGTACATTTTTGCCGCAGTACTGTGCTATGGAAACCAAAAATATCTGTGCTGTGTGTACTCGTGGCCAAATTTCCACATGCTAAATGAAAGGGCTAGTTAGCATACAGAATTCCCTCCGCTCTATAGCCTGAAATGAAAGGGCCTGTTATATCTAGGGGATTTCCCCTAGATCCAAGATCAAGGGGCCACTGAGCCCCAGTCCCACTGCTTCCACTACTGACCCAGGCAGGAAGAATAAATGGCCTCCAGATGCCACTGCCCTCTAGGCCATTCTGGGCTTAGCTTATAAACTCCAAGAGCAGCATCACTTCCTTGAAGTCCTGGTGGCTTCCATGGAGCGACTGACCATCCGCCTGGATGCTACCTCAGCTGTGGCAGCACCAGTCCTGCCTGTGGCTGCCTCTCCCAGGTGTGCCACACCACATCCTGCATCTCCCTGCTCCACCCTGGGATGCCAGGAACTCTAAATAGTGCAGGTGATTCCTTTATCCCCTACCCCTCCTGGCAGAAAAACAAGGGGCCATGCATGCAAGTATAAGATAAAGTGGTGCAAAATGTCATCCAACCCCATTTTTAAATAGCTCAGGTTGAGTCATGTGTGGGGGGAGGGGTAAATAAATGTGTATAAGGGTGAACAGGTACATTTAGTGTATTTAGATTTTCAGAAGGTGTTTGACAAAGTCCCACATGAGAGACTCCTAAGAAAATAGAAAAGTCATGGAATAGGAGGCAATGTCCTTTTGTGGATTGCAAACTGGTTAAAAGATAGGAAGCAAAGAGGAGAATAAATGGTTAGCTTTATCAGTGGGGAAAGGTGGAGTGCCTCAGGGATCTGTATCAGGACTGGTGCCTTTTAATATATTTATAAATGATCTGGCAAGGGGAACAATGAGTGAAGTGATCAAATTTGCAGATGACACAATGTTATTAAATCACAAGCAGATTGTGATAAATTGGGGGAAGACCTTGCAAGACTGGAAGGCTGAGCATCCAAATGGCAGATGAAATTTAATGTAGACAAGTGCAAAGGGATACACATAGGGAAAAGTAACCCATGCTGTATTTATACAATGTTAGGCTCCATATTAGGAGTTATTACCTAGGAAAAAGATCTAGGTGTCATAGTGGTCACCTAATGAAATCATTGGATCAGGATACTGCAGCAATCAGAAAAACAAACAGAATGGTAGGAATTATTAGGAAAAGAATGGTGAATAAAACGGAAAATGTCATAATACCTCTGTATCGCTCCATGGTGAGACCGCACCTTGAGCTCTGTGTGCAATTCTGGTCATTGCATCTTGAAAAAGACACTGGAAAAGGTATAAAGATGACCAAAATAATAAAGGAGCTGGAATAGCTCTGCTCTTGATAGGATTTTGCCTGCTACGCAACCTCATTCTACCTTGCTGCCTCCTGCAGTGATGCCTCCCCACCAGAATAGATCCTCAATAAGCCTCACCTCTAGCTTTATCAAGCTCTTCCTCACTGCTGTTGCCATACCCAGGCTCCTGCCCTATATAAAACTGCCTTGCCATTGTATCCTTGTCTTATGGTGTCACTCTTAGCTCCATGACCTGATCCTTGTTTGTTGCCTAGACTTGTGGCCTTCAGGCCTTCTTGCTGCTTGCCATGCCATGAGGCCTTTGGACCTACTCTTTGTATCTTGCCTTGATCCCTTCATGCCTACTCTGTCAAGTACCCTGCCTTGTGGCCTATCCAGGCCTTCCTGCAGCCTAGTGACTTATTTTTTTATTTATTTAAAATCTTTTCTGTACTGTCGTTAAGCTAGCTGCCGTCACAACGGTTCACAATAAGGCACATAATAGCATGTTTGCTTTAGATTATGTTAACTAAATAGGTGCCAAAAAAATACTGTAACATAGTTTCATATTAAATATTACTTAGTGGTTGTGATAAGTCATGTCTACTTCTAACTATATCAGCTATAAGGTAAATTAACACTTAAATCTCGTTCTATGTTGTTGCAATCTAATAAGAATAAAATACACACAATGGGGCGGATTTTAAAATGAGCGCGAATAGCCTACTTTTGTTTGCGCTCCAGGCGCAAACAAAAGTACGCTGGATTTTAGTAGATACGCGCAGAGCCTCGCGTATCCGCTAAAATCCTGGATCGGCGCGCGCAAGGCTATCGATTTTGTATAGCCGGCGCGCGCCGAGCCGCGCAGCCTACCCCCGTTCCCTCCAAGGCCGCTCCGAAATCGGAGCGGCCTCGGAGGGAACTTTCCTTTGCCCTCCCCTCACCTCACCTTCCCCTCCCTTCCCCTACCTAACCCACCCGCCCGGCCCTGTCTAAACCCCCCCCCCTTACCTTTGTCGGGGGATTTACGCCTCCCGGAGGGAGGCGTAAATCCCCGCGCGTCAGCGGGCCTCCTGCGCGCCGGGACGCGACCTGGGGCGGGTCCGGAGGGCGCAGCCACGCCCCAGGCTGCCCCTGGCCGTAGCCACGCCCTCGGGCCCGCCCCCGGAACGCTCCCGACATGCCCCGAAAACGCCACGCGGTTCGGGCCCGCCCCCCGACACGCCCCCCGACACACCCCCTCCGAAAACCCCGGGACTTACGCGAGTCCCGGGGCTCTGCGCGCGCCGGTAGGCCTATGTAAAATAGGCTTCCCGGCGCGCAGGGCCCTGCTCGCGTAAATCCGCCCGGTTTTGGGCGGATTTACGCGAGCAGGGCTCTGAAAATCCGCCCCAATTCGAGTAAGCTGGTGTGTGTGTGTGGGAGTTCTGCTGACCGCATTCTACAATTCCCTGGATTCTACTCTCCATTCTCTTTGTGGTATGCTTGCTTAAATAGCCATGTTTTTAAACTTTTTCTGAATGTTTTGATGTCTCTTTGCATTCTGATTTCTAAAGGCATAGTGTTCCATATTATAGGCCCTGCTAGGGATAGGGCCCTATCCCTTACTTGAGTTAGTCTGGCTGTTTTTACTGAGGGAATAGTTAGCATGGCTTTGTTTGCTGATCTCAGGTTTCTATTAGGTACGTGTATGTGAAGGGCTGTGTTCAGTCATTCTGCCTTTTCATCATGTATTAATTTGTGTATGGTGCATAGAGTCTTGTATTGAATTCTTTGTTCAATGGGTAGCCAGTGTAGTTCAATTAGGGTTTCGGTGATATGGTCTCTTTTACTCTTACCAGTTAGAATTCTTGCAGCTGTGTTTTGTGATACCTGTAGTGGTCTTATCGTGGTTTAAGTCTTCTAAGAGTCATACGTTTGGTGTATCCTTCCCTTACTTTTAGAGATATATGTTGTTTCATATTTAGTTCTGTGTCAATAATCACTCCAAGTTTTCGTACTTTCTGAGCTAGTTGTATTTTTTGGTTGTTATTGATTGTGATTGGGTTGTGAATGATTGTGATGTTTTTTCGTTCTAGATGTAGGAATTCTGTTTTCTCTATATTAATAACTAATTCCATTTGGTTTAGGAGCTGTTTTATTATATCTAGATACATGATGGCTAAGGTTAGTGTTTTCTCAATTGAGTCATTAATTGGAAGTATTAATTGAATATCGTCAGCGTATATGTTATGTGATATGCCCAAACCAGCTAGCAGGTGACATAACGGAAGCATGTATATGTTGAATAGTGTGGCAGATAGGGCTGATCCCTGCGGAACTCCTGCTTGAAGGTTTATTTTTTTTGACATTACGTTTTTGACATTACGTTTTTGACATTACGTTTTTGATTTGCACTTGGAAATATCTGTTATTTAGGTATGATTTGAACCATTTGATTGTTGTGTTGCATAATCATATTTCTTCTAATCTATTTAATAGGATGTCATGATTTACTGTATCGAATGCTGCTGATAGGTCCAGCATCACTAAAATGTAATGTTTACCGCTGTCGAAACCTCTCATGATGTTGTCTGTTAGTGCAAGTAGGAGTGTTTCAGTGCTATAGTTTTTGCGAAAGTCATGTTGTGATGGGTACAGGATATTATTGTTCTCTAAGTGTTCTGCTAATTGATTTTGTATGGTTTTTTTCTATTAATTTTGCAATTAGCGGTAGGTTTGATACTGGTCTATAATTGCTCAGGATGAGTGGATCACTGTTCTTTTTCTTTAGAATTGGTTTTACTATTGCTCCTTTTAGTGAATCTGGCATGTTTCCTTCATTTCAACCTTCCTTCCCCCTCCCCCCCATTAGCAAACCTCCCTCCCCATGCGCTAGTTTCGCTCTAATAGTGCATACTGCTACTGTTCCTAGTTATGTTATGTTATATTATCCAAGTTGTTCACTCCCTTGTTCATTGTAAGACATATGTTGTCATTGTTTTCTACTTGTTATAATGTAAACCGGAGTGATAAGTAATTCTGTTACCTGAACTTCGGTATAAAAAAGGTTATAAATAAATAAATAAAATAAATTTAATGATAGATTAATGATTTTTGTTAAAGTCGGAGAGGTTGTGGTGGCTAGTTTTTTTTATATCTATGGTTGGTATTGTATCATAAGCATGTGGGGCAGGGTTTAGCTTTTTTTTTTTAGCATCGATTCAACTTCTATTTCGGATATGTCATTGAATATCTCCCATTGTTTAACATCTCTTTTTTGCATTCTGATGTTTTGTTTAGTTATTTTTGGAATCTTTGTTTTTAGGTTTGTAATCTTGCCGATAAAAAATGTAGCTATTTCATAACATCTATTTATTGAAAGGTTTTGTGAGGAGTCAGATGTGTCGTTTGTAAGATTTTTTACTATGGTAAACAAAGCTCTAGGGTTGTTTGCGAATTTCTCTATTTTAATGCTATAATATTGTTTCTGCTGCCTTGATACCTTTGGGCTTATATGGGCTTATATGTTCTCTGTTCAGTTTTATCCTTGTCTGCTTGTCTAACTTCTGCCTTAATCTGCCTTGTTTGGTCTTGTCCTTGGTTAGTCTTGTCGTGCCCTGGTAGTCCTGTCTGTTCTAGTATCCTGTCCTGTTCTGCCTGTATCAGAGTCCTGAACTTCCCTTGCCTCATCCTTTGTCTCGTTAGTTCCAGGTCTTGCCCAGTACCCAGTCTTGCCTTGCCTCTGTGCACCAAGCCCTGGTCCAGCCTACCAAGCCCTGCCTGCTTTGCCTCCAGCCTTGCCTTGTCTAGTCTGGTTTCCACCTGTATGGACTCACTATGTATTTCTGTCACAAAGACCTACTAGCCCAGAACCCAGGGGCTCAACCTGCACAGGAGGGGGCTGGCTAGGCAGAAGACCGGCCCTTGTTCAATCCAGAGACCTGCCCTGCAGTCCTGTGCCACTCCTCAGGTGGATTTCCCTGACTCCAGAAACCCTCACAGCTGTGAAGAAAAGTTAAAGAGGTTAGGGCTGCTCTGCTTGCAAAAGAGATGGCTAAGGGGGGGGGGGGGGGGGGGGGGGGGGATATGATAGAGGTCCATAAAATCATGAGAGGACTAGAACAGGTAAATGTGAATAGGTTATTTATTCTCTCAGATAATACAAGGACTAGAGGGCACTCCATGAAGTTAAGCAAGTTACCCATTTAAAACAAATCAAAGAAAATTCTTTTTAACTCAATGCACAATTAAGCTTTGAAGATCATTGCCAGATATTGTGGATAGGGTAGTTATCATAGCTGGGTTTAGAAAGGATTTGAACAAGTTCCTGAAGGAAAAGTCCATAAACTGCTGTTAATCAGGTTGTCTTAGGGAATAGCCGCTACTTATTACCAGCATTAGTATTATGGGATTTATTTACAGTTTGGGTACTTGCCAGGTACTTGTAACCTGGATTGGCCACTGTTGGAAACAGGATGCTGAGCTTGATGGATGCTCATCTGACCAAGCATGGCAATTATTTATGTTCTTCTTATATTTCTTATCTCCTGCCAAAATCTTCATTGAGCCTACATCAGATGCAGTAGGAGTTGGATGGATGGGGGGGTTTGCTCTAGGCAAAGGGAGGAGGCATGAGGGGTGGGGATGTCAAGCCATTGACGCCTCTTATGCTTGGGTTCAGGGGGCTGGGAAAATCATTGTTTGGAGGCCCCTTGTTCTTTCTTTCAGGGAGATTGTGTGTGTGTGTGTGTGTGTTGTGGGGGGAATTGGGATTCAAAAGCCCCTTATTCTTTCTGCCAGGGGAGGAATAGGAGCTTGGAGACCCCTTGTTTTTGGTTTTAGGGGAAGCATTGGGGATGTCAGGGATCAGAGCAAAGAACAAGATCCCTTGTATGTATGTGTGTGTGTGGATGGATGGGGGAGGAGTGGAATCCCTAGGTTAAATAGTCTTTTAATTTTGGGCCTGAGACAGCTGTCGCATTTTTAAACTTCATCAAGGACAAGAGAATTAGTGGGTCTAGAGAGCATAGCAAGATACTATGCATGAGCTCGGTAAAGTCTCCTTTGCATATGATGCTCCCTCATTTATCTTCATGCGGATGCTAATTTGGTGCTTCTATGTTATTGTGAGGGAAGAGTATCTTAACATGCATGTTAAATCCTAACTTAAGATCATGTTATTTTTAGCATGCCCAAAAGGCCCTTAAAGTACATGCATGGTCCTTGAAATATAATATGTTGATATATTCTGAGTCAGAATTGTCATTTTCCATTCCATTCCCTTTACTGTACTTAGTTTCTATTTTAAGTACTGAGTGGATATGATCTGGAGAGATCTTATACAATATATTGTATACCATCAAGTATACATCATTTATGTTTTCATACTAAATTGAAGGAATGAAGAATATAATCCTTTATGCTGTAGGCATCATATGCAAGAGACTAGAACGAGTACATTTTTACATTTCTGATTTTGATTATTCCTTGTTTGGAGCTTAGAAAATTTTTCAGCAAAAATGTACTCCATGGTTTTGGCAAATACATGCAATCATATCCTTTGTTTGAAAAGGCTGTAAAGAGGCCCTATGCAGCTGAGCAGCCATGAATAATCTTTCTGTGTGGTTTTAGGCCAACCCCAGTTTTCTGGCACATAGAACATTATCATCTTGCTTAGAATATGCATGAGTCTCATTATCCCTTTTTGGACATGCAAAGTCACTCTCCTGACAATGCCAACAGCTGGAATAGAGCAGAGTGGCACCAAGAGTATGCTTAGATCATGACATCAGCGTGACCTAAAAGCAAGAAACCAAATGTGCTTATCCATACTTCAGTCACTTCACTGCATCATTTAAATAGGCTTTGAAACATTTATGACCCCCTGCACCTTAGGAAACAATTAGAAAAGTGCAGCATGATAGAGACTATGAAGCACAGCAGCACCAAACTATTGTACTAAAAATATCTGTGTTATTTATAGCCGGAGAATTGTAAGAAAAATAAAGACAATGTAAGTACACAGAAGTGTGAAGTAATGACAGCTTACTGTGCTAATTGTTACTCCACAATAGAAAATTGATTGAACATTACTGAAGAATAGCACTATAAGGGTTTCTCAGAAGGTATAATATGCTATATTGAAATCTGTCAATACATTGTTCTTAATCACAATATTTATGAAATAATTGTCAAAGGAATTATGTGTGTAAAATTAGCATATAAGTGCATAAGTAGTTTAAACTCATACACATGTTAGTTTATAAACATCAAAAGTATGTGCGTATTTTCAGTTTAGTGTGCACATTTACCTAGGCAAAAAAGGGCTAGTCTAGGAGTGTTCCAGGGCAGGGCCAAGAAGTACACAAGAAAGTTGCTATTTTATAAGAGATTTACATGAATATGTTAGGCAACATATTTGTGCAATTTTATACCTGCTGATTATCTAGCATAATTAATATCAGACTCTGGTGTCTGCTATTGTTGGGTGGGAGGTCTGGATAACGGGGGGGGGGGGGGGGGGGGGGGGAGGGCATTCAGAATGAAGTTGTAGGAAGTTTCAATGAATTGGAGATGGACTGGTTGAACTGGTGATTTCAATTATATGTGCATGTTTTAAAGTTATATTTTTTCATGCATAAAGGGGTAGATTTTAAAAAACTGCGCCTGCGTGTACATTTGTTTGCGTGACCGGCGCAAACAAAAGTATGCCGGATTTTAATAGATACGCTTAGCCACGCGTATCTTTTAAAATCCGGGGTCAACACGCTCAAGGCTGCGCAAAATCGGCAGCCTGCGTGCGCTGAGCCGTGCAGCTTGCCTCTGTTCCCTCCTCTGAGGGAACTTTCCTTCCAACCCTCTACACCTTCTCCTCCCTTCCCCTACCTAACCCCCCCCCCTCCCCCCACCTTTGTTGGCAAAGTTACGCCTGCCCGAGGGCCGGAACCACTCCTGCAGCCCTGCCCCCGGATGACGCACCACCCCGACATGCCCCCCGACACGCCCCCCCCCCAGGAAAGCTCCGGGACTTACACACGTCCCGGGGCTTGCGTGCGCCGCCAAGCCTTTTCAACATAAATTTGTATCACGCCATATTTAGAATCCATGGTGGCTTAAAAAACAACATTCTTAATAAAACAGTAAAACATAATAAAAATTACATAGACCATACAAACACTGCAAATCAATCATACAGAAACCTTCAAAGCTACCACAAAAATATAACAAAAATTAAGAGGAAACCACCAAGCCCTAGGACTCATTTTGGAAAATACTGCATTATATGGATGTACATTCATGCATCCAGTCATTTGATTAATTTTGCCACTAACAGCGTATCTAACGAATGGATGCTAGGATCACAAAATGAATGGTGTGTGCTAATATTTATTGGCACTCACATATGCACACACCATTCATTTGTGTGTCCATTCATCCATTCGTTAGTTATGCGCTTAGCCGTGAAACACAGCAAAACAAATCAAACAAATAGATGCAAGAATGTACGTCTCTGCACAGATGCATTATTGACCCATAAACCATTATCGCTGACACGGGCGGATTTTAAAAGCCTTGCTCGCGTAAATCCGCCTGGATTTACGCGAGCAGGGCCTTGCGTGCCGGCGCGTCTATTTTCCATAGGCCGCCGGCACGCGCAGAGCCCCGGGACGCACATAGGTCCTGGGGTTTTCTGAAGGGGGCGTGTCGGGGCGGGGCCGAACGACGCGGCGTTTTGGGGGCGGGACGTGGCGTTTTGGGGGCGGGACGCAGCGTTTTGGGGATGGGCCCGTGGGCGTGGTTTCGGCCCGGGGCGTTCCGGGGGCGTGGCCTCGCCCTCCGAAACCGCCCCTGGGTCGGGTCTCGGCGTGCCAGCAGCCCGCTGGCGCGCGTGGATTTACGTCTCCCTCCGGGAGGCGTAAATCCATGGATAAAGGAAGGGGGGGGGTTTAGATAGGGCCGGGGGGGGTGGGTTAGCTAGGGGAAGGGAGGGGAAGGGGAGGGGAGGGCGAAAGAAAGTTCCCTCCAAGGCCGCTCTGATTTCAGAGCGGCCTCGGAGGGAACGGAGGCAGGCTGCGTGGCTCGGCGCGCACCGGCTGCCCAAAATCGACAGCCTTGCGCGCGCCAATCCAGCGTACTTTTGTTTGCGCCTGGTGCGCCAACAAATGTACGCGAACGCACTTTTTTAAAAAATCTACCCCACAGTGTATAAGTACATTATAATCTAGCAAGAAACTGTCTATAGGAATATATCAATGTCATGCCTAACACACTCTACATCATCTTAAAATCATCAGAAAATAAAAGGGCCTTCATCTGCTTCCAGGGATGGTAACTTTAAAACAAGCATGCACACACCCATAAGAACATAAGAACGTAAGAAAATGCCATAGTGGGTCAGACCAAGGGTCCATCAAGCCCAGCATCCTGTTTCCAACAGTGGCCAATCCAGGCCACAAGAACCTGGCAAGTACCCAAAAACTGTGGGGCGGATTTTAAAAGGCCCGCGCGCCGGCGCGCCTATTTTGCATAGGCCGCCAGCGGGCGTAAAGCCCCGGGACGCGCATAAGTCCCGGGGCTTTCGAAAAGGGGCGAGAGGGGGCGTGTCCAGGGGCGTTCCCGAAACGACGCGGCGTTTCGGGGGCGGGCCCCGGCATTTCGGGGGCGGGCCCGGGGGCATGGCGCCGGCCCGGGGGCGTGGTCGAGGCCTCCAGACCAGCCCCCGGGACCGGAGGACGGAGCGGGGCTGCCGGCGACGTGCGCAAGTTACGCCTGTTTTCAGCAGGTGTAACTTTGCTGACAAAGGTAAGGGGGGGGGGGTTTAGATAGGGCCAGGGTGGTGGGTTAGGTAGGGGAAGGTAGTGGAAGGCGGGGGGAGGGTGAAGAAAAGTTCCCTCCGAGGCCGCTCCGAAATCGGAGCGGCCTCGGAGGGAACATGCAGCTCGCGCTGGGCTCAGCACGCGCAGGTTGCACAAATGTGCACCCCCTTGCGCGCCGACCCCGGATTTTATAAGATATGCGTGGCTACGCGTGTATCTTATAGAATCCAGCATACTTTTGTTCGAGCGCGAACAAAAGTACGCGCTCGCGCACGTATTTAAAATCTGCCCCTAAGTCTATTCCATGTTACCATTTCTAATGGCAGTGGCTATTCTCTAAGTGAACTTAATAGCTGGTAATGGACTTCTCCTCCAAGAACTCATCCAATCCTTTTTTAAACACAGCTACACTAACTGCACTAACCACATCCTCTGGCAACAAATTCCAGAGTTTAATTGTGCGTTGAGTAAAAAAGAACTTTCTCTGATTAGTTTTAAATGTGCCCCATGCTAACTTCATGGAGTGCCCCCTAGTCTTTCTACTATCCAAAAGAGTAAATAACCGATTCACATCTACCCGTTCTAGACCTCTCATGATTTTAAACACCTCTATCATATCCCCCCTCAGCTGTCTCTTCTCCAAGCTGAAAAGTCCTATAAAATGTTGTAGTAGATCTCTGCGCAGCCATATATGCACAAATAAGGGGCCATGCAGAGTCGTTTGAGAGTTATACTCCTAAAGGTCTGCATTCTAGGGATGTGAATCGTGTCCTCGATCGTCTTAACGATCGATTTCGGCTGGGAGGGGGAGGGAATCGTATTGTTGCCGTTTGGGGGGGTAAAATATCGTGAAAAATCGTGAAAATCGTTAAAAAATCGAAAAATCGAAAAATCGAAAAAACCGGCACATTAAAACCCCCTAAAACCCACCCCCGACCCTTTAAATTAAATCCCCCACCCCCAAATAACTTAAATAACCTGCGGGTCCAGCGGCGGTCCGGAACGGCAGCGGTCCGGAATGGGCTCCTGCTCCTGCATCTTGTCGTCTTCGGCCGGCGCCATTTTCCAAAATGGCGCCGAAAAATGGCGGCGGCCATAGACGAAAAAGATTGGACGGCAGGAGGTCCTTCCGGACCCCCGCTGGACTTTTGGCAAGTCTCGTGGGGGTCAGGAGGCCCCCCACAAGCTGGCCAAAAGTTCCTGGAGGTCCAGCGGGGGTCAGGGAGCGATTTCCCGCCGCGAATCGTTTTCGTACGGAAAATGGCGCCGGCAGGAGATCGACTGCAGGAGGTCGTTCAGCGAGGGTTCCGGCGCCTCGCTGAACGACCTCCTGCAGTCGATCTCCTGCCGGCGCCATTTTCCGTATGGAAAATGGCGCCGGCCATACGCGTATGGCCGGCGCCATTTTCCGTACGAAAACGATTCGCGGCGGGAAATCGCTCCCTGACCCCCGCTGGACCTCCAGGAACTTTTGGCCAGCTTGTGGGGGGCCTCCTGACCCCCACGAGACTTGCCAAAAGTCCAGCGGGGGTCCGGAAGGACCTCCTGCCGTCCAATCTTTTTCGTCTATGGCCGCCGCCATTTTTCGGCGCCATTTTGGAAAATGGCACCGGCCGAAGACGACAAGATGCAGGAGCAGGAGCCCGTTCCGGACCGCTGCCGTTCCGGACCGCCGCTGGACCCGCAGGTTATTTAAGTTATTTGGGGGGGGTTCGGGAGGGTGGGGGATTTAATTTAAAGGGTCGGGGGTGGGTTTTAGGGGGTTTTAGTGTGCCGGCTCACGATTCTAACGATTTATAACGATAAATCGTTAGAATCTGTATTGTATTGTGTTCCATAACGGTTTAAGACGATATTAAAATTATCGGACGATAATTTTAATCGTCCTAAAACGATTCACATCCCTACTGCATTCAGTTACAGTCTGGATAGCAAAGTTAGCCGCACAACTGAATATAGTTGGCTATCTTAAAGTTAGTCTGATAACTTTATCTGGCTAACTTTAGGACAGCTCTATAGCACAGGCAGGCTTAGCAGGCTAAGTTATCCAGGTAACTGAATAATCAGAGCTAGCCAAAATCTAACTCCTCCCAGAAATGCTCCTGGATAGCCCCCTACTTTATATGACTACATTTTATCTGGATAATAAAATATTTGGCTAAACTTTAGCAAGATAAGTGTCCAAATATTCATTTAGCTAAATAACTAGTGAGTTATCTGATTAAATACCTCTGAATATGGACCTCTTAGATTTTATGAAAGAATTATCATCTTTCAGCACTTGACAGGATACAGACCGGTATAAAAGATACCTTAGCACACTCTATCCCTTTTCTGTTACACAATGGAAATATGAGATGATCTTAGACGTCTGGGAGCCATACCTACAATCGCTTTCTCATCAGGCTCGGAGTCGTATTCTCAACAATTGACATTACCACACCTCGAGATTGGTCCGACATTTTCTAGGGTTTCTTCATTTTTTATTTTTTTTACATTCCACGTTGGGTATGAAAGTACAAACATTTGGTATGTACTGGGATTCCTTCAGAGAGGCAACTGGACTTGAGTCAACGAAGAAGCGGGGGTGGGTGGGGAGGGTGGGTTGGGGGTTCCTGGTTTGGTTCCGCCACTGCTGTATTTGTTGTCAGTATTGCTGGGGGTAGAGGCAGAACAACCTGCGCCCAGACGAATGTAACCTGATCTTTTGTAAACCTTTAATAAAAATGTTTGAACATAAATCATTACAATGTCTTTTCAAAGAACTTATCTTCTCAACAACAAGCCATTGCTTGCAATAGCCATAACCCTAGTCAACCTTCATGTTTTAGGGACTGGTGGGACACTGAGGCTTCTGTCTTCTGCATATCTCAAATATATTTTATAAAGGCAGGCTAAATATTTTTTGGCTATTCAGAATATCACCTAAATATCTCCTTTTATAACAGTTATTTAGCAAAGCCTGAACAGCCCGAGCTACTTCTCCTCCAGAGCCCATAAATACCTGGAGGTTGGAACCTGAAATTATAGCTGGTAAAACTTGGGAGGGCAATATTTAAAGCCCTATCAGCAAGCAAAAAAAGCATTTTGCCCACAGAAATTGGGGCTTCAAAATTTGCCCAACCTACCTTTGTGTAAAAGTATTTGAGTGGTTGAGCAATACACTTATTTTTAACAGCAGACTACAGGGGCAGGTAGAGGGCAGGGGATTGAACAATGTGCTCCTCCCCCCAAAAACAATTGCATGCAGAGAAAGCAGACACAAATCTCTGCATATATATTTTCCTATTGGCATAGTTTTATTATAGGTGTAAATCTCACAAACAAAAGTACTCATGGAGTTTGCGCTAATGAACACAGTTTTGATTATTTATCCATTAAGAAGTCCCAATTCAGGCAATATAATTTAAAGCACGTGAGGGTTGATGTCTCCAGACAACATATTTAAAATTGTGTCTTTCCTTAACCTCCTGCATGGAACTAAAGTCTGGTCCCAGTTCTATTATCACTGTACTGTAGTTTGTTAATAATCAACTTAGGACCAGACATCAGGTTTTTGGAAACAGTAGGGCAAAAAAGTGCAAAAAGCCTCCAAGTCAGTTTGCTTACACTATATTGAACTATAGTGTAAACATCTTTTTGCCAAGGATTTAATTTCTTGCAAATTCTGGAAGAGAAAATATCCCTGCAGAATGAGTTGAATATGGTGATTAGCATATTTTTTCCCCACTCAATAATGTTGCAGTTTGTAGTGAACTTAATCTGCGTATCAACATCTCTCACATTCCCAAATAGTGGTTGCCAAGCTATTGTTAATATTTCCAACATGTTTTTTTCAGTTCTTGGAAATCTGAGTTAGTTTTACTGCTTAATTGGTACCATTCTCTGCATGCCTCGGTTTACTGTATAATATAATCAGTCTAATCTTTGAGTCCTGTTTGACTGAAAAACAAAAAGGCTCTAACTCCATCTCAGCCGCCCCCCCCCCCCCCCCCACTTCATCCACCTCCAAACTGTGTCCAGCAAAATCCTTTAGAATACAGTTTGAGTCATTCTTACCGTATATACAAAGACACATCTCAGATGCACTCAGCTTTTCAACACAAAAGAAAAGCAGGGAGAAGAGATATAAATTCCTCCTTTCTTCCCCTTCTATTTTGTTGGTGTTACAGTCAAGTACAAACTATTTGGAAATAATTTCCTGCCTCTCTCTTATGCATCCATGAGCAACAAATATGACAGTAAACCCAAGTAGTTATTTACATTTCTTTTGGCTATTTTAGAACTGGAGGCTCTTCTACATGTTTTCTTTTGTGCAGTTATCTGCTTAAGTGTCTAAATATGAATCGCTGCTTCCTTTATAGTATTAT
Source organism: Rhinatrema bivittatum (assembly GCF_901001135.1). Lineage (NCBI taxonomy): Eukaryota > Metazoa > Chordata > Amphibia > Gymnophiona > Rhinatrematidae > Rhinatrema > Rhinatrema bivittatum. The sequence goes on along the minus strand of NC_042615.1, from coordinate 646,748,900 downwards.
AGAAATTCAGCCCTCCTTTTACTTCTGCTGTCAGTCTGGTCAGAAAGAAAGAGCATGGGATACTCTACCTCTATTCCATTTTAAAATCCATAGAGGTTTGCTACTTCTTTTGTACTTCTACACTGTAACTTGAGGTGACTGAAACCTTTGCTACCTCTTGTTTCAAGTTATTATGTATCCAAGTCACATTAATATCTCTCAGTTTGTAAACTTAATTCAAACTGGGCACATGCGGACAAGCCCCTGTTGTAAATGGAGTCATCGGTAGGGTAACCACAGACCACAGGGAAGCAAAGCATGCCATAATAGGGTCAGTGCAAAAATGCTGGTCTCAAACAAATTAATTCCATTAACTAAGAACATCAACTGTTAATAAGGTTGCTCACATAAAATGTGAGTGCTTCATAAGCAGATCAAGATGCAACTAATATAATCATGGCACCATTTTTCAATAAAGTCCTGAATAAAATACAATCTTAGGGGGTAATTTTATTTACTAAGCATTTTTTCCATAGACACAGAATGGGAAAAAAAGCTTTAGTAAACAGGCCCATTAATGAGACTGTCAATTGCACTAAGTACAGATTTCATAGATACACTTAGGGGTAGATTTTCGAACGTGCGCGTGTCCATGTATGCATGCTTCCCAGAGAGCACACGTGGAAGCGCCAATTTTCTAACATGCGCGCTTGCGCACGCATGTTAGAAAATCCGTGGGCCGTGTACACATGCTGCCAAATTTTATAATCCGCGCACTTATGTGCGGGCGGTATTCGCAAGGGGGGGGGGGGGACTTTTGCAATTTCTGCGTGGCGATGCATTCGGGCTTTCCCCAGTTCCCTCCCAGTCCACTCCAATTAGGGAGCAGACTGGGAGGGAGCTTCCCTACCTCCCCTACCTAAACTTCCTTCCCTTTCCCCTCTCCTCTCCTCCCCACCCCCTAAACCCTACCTAACTTACTTCAGCTCCCGAGTCTTACTTCAGTTTCCGAGTCTTTGGGACTGCGATCAATGGTGCTATCCTGTCCCGCCCCCTGCCCCACCCCTCGCCACCCAGACCCCACCTCCGGCCTGCCCCTTTGAAGAGGCCCAGCAGTTGTGTGTTTACCGGCGTTTACGCACTGTGGCTGGGCCTCTTCAAAAATTCGCCTGGCGCACACAAGGCCCGGCCATGCGTGTAAACGCTGGAATTTATGCTCGTAGGGCTTTTAAAATCCACCCTTAAACATTCTCATTTAGAAGATTTTCTTATGAAAAATGAAAAGCAATCCCCAAGACATTTCATTATTGAAACACCTGTAAATATGTTCGAGTAAGCAGCAAAAACTTCCCAACTCCACAAGTTGAGGAGTTCACAGGTAAGGGTTCCAGTCAGGCTGGCATCTTACCCATCTAAAATCCAGACTGGGTTTTGGCAGCTAGTGCCTGCATCAGAATAAATGCTCTTCCAGATACCACAAAACAATGAAATGGTGCCATAGCCTCTAAACATGCTCGAGTAGGTCATTGGTAGGGCGACTATACAATTCTATGTCAAAAGAGAGAGCCAAACCAGTCCTGTTTTTATTCTTTTTGCATCTATGGGCTTGCAGTTCCAATTGGTTAAGACACTGGAATTATAAGACCATAGATGAATTGGGGTAAAAAAATGGTGATGGTGATGGTGGTGGTGGTGGTGGTGGTAGTAGTGGTGGGGACAGGTCAGGGCGTGGAGAGAGACGAGTGAACCAGTTCCCTTTGATATGAAAATGTATGACCACTTTAGTGACTGGAATTCTGTGCACATGCTCTATCAGCACTGGATCTAAATTTACCTGGTGCTGTACTAGCTCTTTTAGCATTTTTTCAACAAAGTCTGTTGTGTGGTCTTCTCTTGATCCATCTGAAAGACCTGTGAATCTTAATTTATTCCTGCGGCGCCTGTTCTTCAAATCTTCACATTTTTGTTTCTGTTTGATGATCCTTTTTGTCAGGTCTGAGATCTGATACTCTTGGGTTTTACAAGAGTTTTCCAACCTACGGACCCGTAGCTCTAATTCCTGGGCCCTCCCATTGATTTCCCCAAGCTTACTGTTGAAACATGTCATCGAACCACATACTATGTTTATACTCACATCCAAACTTTTGATGGCAGTATTCATGTCAGCTATAAATTCTGTTCCTGTTTCTACTGATGAATGCTGGGCTCCAGTCTGTACTGGCATGCCTTTCTGTTCTATCTGTGATGATGTCATGTCTTCCTCCTCGTTTATGGGTGCGGATATTATATTTGTTATCATGATTGCATCCTTTTCAAGTCTTCTCATGGATTTCTTTTTTTCCTTCAGGTATTGTGCAGATCCTTCTTCTTATGTCAAGCAGTTTGTCTTCGTGAAAGGGGCTCAGGTGTCATATGTCTTTCTCACATCCCATCTCTACATTTTATCTTTTGTTCCTGGGTATGCAATGAGCCCAGGTGAAATTGCATTGAAACTAGAGGTTGCTGTGATGTCATAAAGTATTGTTAAAACTGCCTTGGCATTGGTTAGTGCTTACTTAAAGGGGCACTATACTAATGCTATAAAAAAAATGGATTAATAACATCTTAAGATATTTATTGTATACCCACATATTGTATACCTACATATTGTATACCCACATATTATACAGTATATCATTTTCAGGTTTGTAAGGGGCAATAATCAAATGTCTGCATTGGTGCAAACTCTATGGGAACTTTTTACCCATGGGGTTTACATCAATAATCAAAGTTTATTATTCCCCCAGGAAGAAGTACCCCCAGAGATCTGCCCCTGCTTTTTCTGTGGGTCCTTTTTCCAGGCAAAGCAAAGGGTGCAGTTTTGAAAATCCAAAACTATCAGACCGACACAATACCATGTGCTCAGGCCAGCGCACTGTTTAACCCGCAGTTGGACACACGTTTCGGACGTGTGTCCATAACGTCTTTTGCAATACGGGGATTAATGTATCCAAAACATGTGTCTAAACCAGTGCATCGCTAACAGCGCTCATCATATGTAAATTAATGTTGATGAGGCTATTATCTATTACCCACTTGTGTAAAAAATTAAATGTGCATCTGACGTGCACATTTTTACTCTCATAAATTAATGCCTCCCCTGGAGCAGTCTTGAGGAGCCCCTAAAGTTAACAGAAATGCAGAAAATACTGCTTTTCTGTAGTTCCTCCAGTTTAATATCAGAGCAATGTTAAGTTGGAGGAACCAATAAAAAAGGAGGAAGGTAAAAGAAACATTTTTTTTAAAGTCTTGCCGGTGGTCAGATTAGGAAAATGGATGCTCAATTTAAGAGCATCCATTTTCCTAACCCGTGGCTGTGCACAGGTTAGGAACACAGACGCTCATGAAAATGAGCTTCCGTTTTCCTAACCCACGTACAGCCACTTCTCCTGGGCACCCGATGCCGAGGAGGCACATTAGAAAAGCAGGCGCTCATGATTGAGCGCCTGTTTTTCATGCGCCGATATTGCATCGATCTGCATGTGTGTTGCTGCCGAGCTGAAATGTACCCCACCCACAGAAACGCCTCTTCAATTTGAAGGCAGAGTAATCACCTTATTGAACGACACTCATGCTTTTAAACTGCATAGGACGTGAACTTTTTCAGAAAGCGCGGTCTGTGTGTAGAATATTGTATTACCTGCAGAAATGACTTTCAAAATGATCTTCACAAAATAAAGTTTTGCACAAACCTAACAAATCTTAACAACATTTGAGAAAACGTATTCCCTTTCCCTTCAAAAACAAGCTAATGAAAGTGAAGCTGGCAGTGCACATAACAGTGCATTCTCATACCCCACCAATGATCTCAAACAAGCAGCTGGACGGCTGAATTTAATTCACTTAGAATGGACTTGTGCATGCACTATTCCATATTGTCTCTTATTAAAATAGCTGCCGAAATAATGTTACCAAAATATGAAAACAAAATGAGATCAAGAGAAACACATTAAAAAAATTTTTTAAAAATTCCTGGCTAACAACTTTGATTAGAGAATCTCTTCTTCAAATTATATTATAAAAAAATTAGGAAAAATAAAGGGAAATAAATATGAATCACTAATCAGAACTAGTATCACTCAAAATGGTTGTGCTTCTAAGTTCAGAACAAAGGGTTTTAAAAATAAAGCAGTGGATTTCTAAAAGGGTGCTGAGCACCTATCTTACGGGCCGATACAGTACACTGTTAACCTGCCATTGGATGCATGTTTTCCCTTACTCCTTATTCAGTAAGGGGCCGAAAACGCGCGTCCAATCCCCCGAACCTAATAGCGCCTGCAACATGCAAAAGCATGTTGATGGCCCTATTAGGTATTCCCGCGCGATTCAGAAAACAAAATGTGCACCCTCCGACTTAATATCATGGCGATATTAAGTCGGAGGTCCCAAAACTTTCCAAAAGTAAAAAAAAATTTGAAGTAGGCCCGCGGCTGTCGGGTCGAAAACTGGAAGCTCAATTTTGCCGGCATCCGGTTTCCGAGCCCGTGGCTGTCAGCGGGCTCGAGAACCGACGCCGGCAAAATTGAGCGTCGGCTGTCAAACCCCCTGACCGCGGCCGCTCCGGTCCAAAAGGAGGCGCTAGGGACGCGCTAGTGTCCCTAGCGCCTCCTTTTACCTGGTTTTACCACCGGGCCTAATTAGCATACTGAATCGCGCGCACAGGAGTGTGGCCTGTGCGCACGCCGGGAGAGCGGGCGTTCACCCACTCTCCCGCGGACTTTACTGAATTGGCCCGTTAATAGGATAGGTTTTATCCAATTTTCAGCCACAGCCTAAGTAGTGGCTAAAAATTAGCCCAAGGAACCTATGCACAAAAGGTTAGCTACATGCTACTAAGCATGCATGCAGAAAAATGTACTATGGCTTAAGGCCCTAGAGGGCATGATAAACCAGTCCTTGAAAACTTTAGCAAGTACGTATCAAAATTAGCTTGTGGATGCATGCAAATAAAGAAACATCAGATACAAATTAGGCTTTAGTAGGGTTATAGAAAATAGTCTGGTATGCTCTCCTTCCAGGGGCGGATTGTGGGATAATAGTGGCCCAGGGGATTTTTTCTCCATACTGGCCCATGGGTACCCAATTACACATACAATTTGGTGAGTCACCAAATACAGAATAAAGGGACCATAAAATATACACAGAAATGCACAGACAAACTGAACTGGAAATCACAACAAGTTAGACTGTATGTAATGCAGCAATGGAAAAACAGAAAATACCATCATTCCTCATAAAACATCAAACACTAAAATCAAGAACTATAAAACATCACAATAGGAAAATCATACTAAAAATATATATTTCAAAACTGCTGATGAATGGAACCTCCAGTAATTTAACTCAGGGAAATTTTCAAAAATTTGTATATAACACCAATAAAATATTTCTAAAAGAGCAAACATCAAATAATATTCAATATTAAAACTAATAAGGATTTTAAAAAGCCCCTGCTGTCCCTTTCTGTGGGAGCTCTTGATTTCCAGTCACCCTGATATTGTCGAGGATTAGGAGGTTATCCTCTCTGTCTCTCACACATACTCAAATGTCCATTCTCTCTCACACATACTGTCGCATACATACACATTCATGCTCTTATATCCACCATAACTTTATACTCGGGGGAGCAGTGGACCCTTGGGCCGGCCTGGAGGAGGAGAGTTCTTACTGGGAAGGCCGGGTGGCGGAACAGGAGCTGGTGAAGTGAGGTCTTCAGCCACGCGGACCTAGGGGACCCCTCAGGAGGAGCCTGTAGGGGCCGGGCCGCAGGGACTACTACCAGAAGCAGGTGTGTCGGTGGTACTGGAACAGCGGTTGAGCAGGGGCACTAGGCAGTGGTCCGGGCCTAGGAGGCAGCAGCAGGGTTGATAGACGAAGCCAGGGAAGTCAGGGGCAATCTGAGGTCGTGGCTGGCTGCGGTCAAGAGTATCAGGAACAAAACGGAGTCAGGAACCAGGTATCAGGAGCAGAGCCGGAGGGCAGAGGCAAGAGCAGTCAAGAGCAGATCCGAGGTCGAGGCAGGCAGCGATCAGGAGTATCAGGAAAAAAACCGGAGTCTGGAACCAGGTATCAGCAGAAGCAGAACAGGAGCGCAACTAATTCACAGCAGGAACCTCATTGCAAGGCGAATCACGGGAGTCAGATGCCCGGTATAAATATTCTGCCGGCGTCTGACGTCACTCCGGGGGGCGGTCCAGGACTTCCGGGTGTGGGGCCTCAAGTGACGTGCTTACGCGCGCGCGCGCGTGGCAGATGCGGTGGGCGGAGTCAGCGGAACCTCCGGCGGCGTCCCCACGAGGAGACGCCGTGGCCATGCAGCCTACTGAGCAAGGGGAGTGGCGTTCCTTACCGCGGCCCAGAAGGAGGTAAGCGGCCTCGAGCCTGACTGAGAGGGAGGTGATCGGGAGCGCAACAATAACCTCTCGTTCTCACTGACACTGACACACTCTCAGGCTCTCTCAGACACTCTCTCCTCCTCCTCCACATACAAACTCTTACTCCCTTGGATTTTCTCATACACACTCATGCTCTCACACTCACTGGCTCTCTCACATACTCACAAACACACACCCCCAGGCAAGCTCCCAGTCATTCTCACACACACACACTGACCCCCAGGCAGGCTCCCATTCATTTTCACACCATTCCCTCCCCATCCCCCAGGCATGCACACATTCATTCTCACACACACAGACCCCCAGGCAGGCACCCATGCATTCACACACATACACCCCCAGGCAGAGTCCCATTCATACACATGCACACACTAAAGGCAGACCTCCCACTCTTTTGCCAGCAACCTCGGAACCTCTCTCATTCCTCTGCTACCTCTGTCACTGCTGCGACATGGCTATTGGGGAGGTGCCAATTGCTGCTACTGACACTGAAGCCCCTTTTGCTGCCTCCACTGTGCAGGCCTCGTGGGCTTCCCATTTCTCCAAGCTGATCTCGTACATTGTGAGATCCACATAGAGAAAGTGCTATTCTTGCACATTCCCAAAGATTACATTTTATTTATTTATTTATTTATTTGAAAACTTTTCTATACCGTCGTTTAGTATTATACCATCACAACGGTTTACAGACAGGCACATAAATAAGTCTGGTTAGGATTATAAATTAGCTAGTAGGTGCCAATAAATTTTCGGTTACATGATTCAAATAATATACACTATCTGGATCGTGGATTGGAAATTCCATTTATATGACTAATAGAATATCCATATATGAGATATACTGTACTCTCTTAAATTAATCTTTAGGTATGAGAAAAATAATAAAGGAGGGATAACTGCTATTTGTTAACTTTTAACTGTGTGCGGAGTTCTTTCACTAAAAAGTAAGTTCTTTTTTTTTTTTTTTACCTTTGCTGTCTGATCTTAGTTTTCTAATTGGTTGGTCACAGGCTTTTTTTTTCCACCTTCCCTTTCTTATTTTTTTTGCCATTTCCTTTTATATTGTCTTTTTTTCTGTTTCTTTTCTCTCCATCTTCTTCCCTCAAACACACAGTCAGGTGCTCATTCTCACATGCATTTCTCTCTCACACACACACACACAGGCTCACACTGTCACATGCTCTCATATAAAATCATTCATACACACAGGGCTACATTTTAAAAGACAGCGCACACGCTTACTTTTGTTTGCGCATCAGGTGCAAACAAAAGTACGCTGGATTTTATAAGATACATGCATAGCTGAGCGTATCTTATAAAATCCAGGGTTGGTGCGCCAAAGGGGGTGCACATTTGTGCAACTTGTGTGCGCCAAGCCCTGCGCGCGCTGCCCAATCCCCCCGAGGCCGCTCCGAAATCCGAGCGGCCTCGGAGGGAACTTTCCTTCCACCCCTCTGCACCTTCCCCTCCCTTCCCCTACCTAATCCCCTCCCCCCCGGCCCTATCTAGACACCCCCCCCTACCTTTATCCGAAAAGTTACTACTGCCTCCGGGCAGTAGTAACTTACATGCGGCGGCACGGAGGACCCTGACACAGGCCGCTGTGTCGGGGCATTCGGCCATATCCCCGGACCACCCACACGCCCCCAAACATGCCCCCGATCCGACACCACACCCCCAGGCCACGCCCCCGACCGCCCCTTTTTGCAAGCGTCCCGGGGCTTGCGTTCACCGCTGAGCCTATGCAAAATAGGCTCAGCGCGTGCAGGGCTTTTTTAAAAGGGTTACGCGCGTACCTTACGCGCATAACCCTTTTAAAATCCATCCCACAGTCTCTCACCGGATCATGCTGTCTGACTCTCACACACACGGGCTCTCTCTCACTCCCACATGCTGTCTTGCTCAAGCCCAGGCTCTCACTGTCACATGCTCTCTCTCATACAATCATTCATATACACACACACACACGGGCTCTCACTGTCACATGCTGTCTCTCTCACACACACAGAGGCTCTCACATGCTGTCTCTGCAAACATTCAGGTCCTCATTCTCACACAAAATCCCTCAACTCATCTCTTACACACACACACTATACAGACCTTCAGCCTCTCTCTCACCTCTGGGCCTCCTCTTTGCAGGTCGCCGCAGGATGGGCTCTGCAGCGTCCCTGATCTTCTCGGGTTGCGGCAGCCCTGCTACCGGGCCTCTTCCTCTTCGCGGGCCGCTGCGACTTGGGATTCGCGGCGACCCGTAAGCACTGCTCCTCTTCTGCACATGCTGATGCTCCTCCTCCTTCCTGCCCACGCGGCTCCAGCAACGTTTACTTCCGGGGCCGCACAGGCAGGAAGGAGGAGGAGTATCAGCACGTTTAAACGCGATCTTTTTCTTCGGGCCGTGGTGCTGATCTGCCTGTCACAGCGCCGCATGAGGCTCCCTGCGCCCGGGGGCATTGACTCCCCTCGGGATACCACTGCTTGCGGCACCCCAGGCCCAAGCCTAGTGCTTCCACCGGCCCTGCCCGCAGGTTTCTCTTTGGGCCACAGCGCCAGCAGACCCTCTTCTTGTCTTTGGCCGGGAAGTTTAAAAAAAAAAAAAAAATCACGTGATGGGAGCGACCGGCCCACCGGGGGAAGCCTGATCCCCCAATAGGCCAATCCGCCCCTGTCTCCTTCATATGCTATTTAGAATGGATTTGCTAATGCTTAAAGTTTAACAGTTACCTGAGACCAGGTGTGATGCCTGCACACTAAAGAGCTCAATGACATGCAAGCATTGTGACTGAAAGGTGAAGGTGATGTATATGAGACTGATGACACTGTAAAAATTTGTGCAAAAAATCAAAATAACTCCCCCAAAATGATTGTTTTTGTCAATTGACTTTTCTCTTATAGTTCTCAATACTCAAATCCAGTGACCTTCATGCCAAAAAGCTCCGTTTTGTATTAAATTCTATGCCAACAAGGAACCCTTGTTTCACCTGTGCTCAGCTTCCTCAGATGAAATGCCTTTCCCAATGTTCTATGCATATTTCATTACATGTAATTTGATAATGTAATTATGCCTACCTTCTCTGATCATTATTCACCTTGACACACATAGTTTATGTCAACTCAACGTCAAATAAAAATCATATCGGTTCAAGTGAATGATGTCGTCTTTTCCCTCAACAGCTTTATATAACAGCATCTTGTCATGACGGACACTGGATTTGAGTATTAAGAGCTATAGAGGAGAAGGCAAGTGTCAAAACCAAGAAAAGAAAGTTATTCCGCATAGATATTTTTGTGAATGTTCAGATATGTTTTTAAAGGTGTGTGTATGTGTGATGGAGTAATGTATGTACAGAATGAATTAGGGTTTAGAATGAGTGATTGGTATGTTTGATAATAAGTTTTACATTAGAACAATGGGAATATGATTACATGTATATTGTATTTCACATTTTTTTTGAGATTACATTTTTATGAAATATTGTATATGCCCTACATATATAAGTTCAGTTTTTACCTATTATTGTTAATAACTATAATTATTAAAATTTGTTGTAAACACAAGGTAAATAATATGTTCAAATTATTTTTTGAGTGAATTTGTTGAGTTATCATAATTTGGGGGGACTATTTTATATAGTCTAGTATGAACTCTGTACATGATTGCCTTCTGTTGTATTTTACTGTTAAGGTTTACTCATAAGTCCATGAGCTATAACACATCTTCTCTTCAGAAAAAAATAATATGCCAATACAGCATTTAGACTGGAAGTAGAGAACCTTTTTTGGATAAATGACTGCATAAGCAATCCTAATATTTCCCAGGATGAGGTTGCCCCCCACCCACCCCGAAAATTTTTTATTAGTATCTGCTTTCTACCACCATCATTTTCCACCCCTCAGCATCAATATACCCTCTGTGCCATCTCCTCCTCTGCCTGCCTTCCAACTTTGCCCAGTGCCAGTATACATTCTCTGCTCTCCCAGCACTAGGGATGTGCAGAGGGACGCCATACGTTGCATTCGTGATTCGGATTCGTCGGGGAGCAGATACGTTGCATTCGGCCGTATGGCGCCCCGATGTGTTAATACGGCGATTTCTATTCGTGTCCCAGCTAAAATTAAAATTAACTACAACCCCCCACCCTCCTGACCCCCCCCAAGACTTACCAAAACTCCCTGGTGGTCCAGCGGGGGGATCCGGGAGCCATCCCCTGCATGCTCACACCCTCGGTGCCGGTTTCATCATGGCACCGATAGCCTTTGTCACAGGGGCTACTGGTGTCATTGGCCAGCCCCTGTCACATGGCCATCGGCGCCATCTTGTGCTCCTACCATGTGACAGGGGCTGACCAATGGCACCGGTAGCCCCTGTGACAAAGGCTATCGGCCCTATGATGAAACCGGCACCGAGGGTGTGAGTGCAGGGGATGGCTCCCGGACCCCCCGCTGGACCACCAGGGAGTTTTGGTAAGTTTTGGGGGGGTTCAGGAGGGTGGGGGGGTTTGTTTAAATTTTTATTTAGGTGGCCGTATAATTCGGCGAAGATTCGTGTATTTGTGGGGAATTGCGATACGTTTCGCTTCCCCACGAATACTACGAATAGTGCAATATACGTTGCGGATCGCCAATACGGCAAAAACGAATGCACACTCCTACCTAGCACTAGTATCCCCTTTCTCTCCCCTGCCACACCCAATGCGGTCCGGAACCCCCGCTGAACGACCTCCTGCAGTCGATCTCCTGCCGGCGCCATTTTCCGTACGGAAAACGATTCGCGGCAGGAGATCGTTTTCCGGACCCCCGCTGGACCCCCAGGGACTTTTGGCCAGCTTGGGGGGGCCTCCTGACCCCCACAAGACTTGCCAAAAGTCCAGCGGGGGTCCGGAACGACCTCCTGCAGTCGAATCGAGTTGGTCTATGGCCGCCGCCATTTTGCACCGCCATTTTGAAAAATGGCGCCGGCTGAAGACAACACAATTCAATTGCAGGAGGCCGTTCCGGACCGCTGCCGTTCCGGACCGCCGCTGGACCCCCAGGTAATTTAAGGCATTTGGGGGGGGGGGTTCGGGAGGGTGGGGGATTTAATTTAAAGGGTCGGGGGTGGGTTTTAGGGGGTTTTAGTGTGCCGGTTTTCCTGCCCTCCCCCTTCCCCCGATTTACGATTTTTTGACGATAAATCGGGGCAATTGGTATTGTATCGTGGCCCTAAAGATATTTGACGATTTAAAATATATCGGACGATATTTTAAATCGTCAAAAAACGATTCACATCCCTACTGGCAGGTACAGAAAAACTGAGCTCTGTTCCTGCTCAGGAGACCTTCCAGCTGCCCTTGGGTATGGCAGGGATCTTGGAATAAGGGGGACCTGGAGAATGCTATGAGGTTGTATTACAGGTGATATTTGGAGTACTCAGGTGACAATGGGATCTTCTGTGCTTATTCCATGCCTTCTTGAATTCTGTTGCTGTTTTTACCTCCACTATCCCTTCTGTTAAAAAAATATTTTCTAATATTACTCTTTTGTTACGCGTGCCGTCTGTGGCAGACCCACAGCACAGCCCCCTCACCTTTCTACAGTGACTCCAGCTCCTGGTTCCTCCTCACTGGCGGTGGTGGGCCGTCAGGTCTGTCCTCAGGCCTTCCCCGGTGTCTCCAGCCCTGCTTCAGCCCCTGGCATTCCCGGTCCAGCCACCACTCCCATTGCTGCTCATTGGGCCTCTCCGCATGGCCCATGGAGAAACGCTGCTACTTGACGCTGCATCCATCCCTAGGCGTGCACATCACTGATCTTTAAGTATGGACCATGGTGGGAACCTAGCCACGGCCCTGGATGATGTCGTCTACAGAGCTATAGTATTTAAGAGTAGGCTCCGCTCCCTAGCGTTGCCTTTGCAACAGGTCTCCTCGCTGGTCGAGAACTCGTTGCCTCCTAGAGATTTGACTCACCTCTGCATTCCTGATCCTCATTGTTCCTGGTTCCTGTCTCATTGTTCCTGTCCTGCTTCCTACCTTGTATTGACTACAGGGACTTTGACTTCGCTTTGCCTGACCATGCCATTGATTCTCTCTAAGCCTGGATCTCCACTTCACCTGACTACGCCATTGACTCTCTCCAAGCCTGGATCTCTGCTTTTCCTGACTACGTGTTGCCTATCTCCAGACTTAGACATCTGCTTCGTCTGACTACTCTGACTTCCGTCGTGATCAGACCTCAGCCTTGCTTGCCACTGCCTCTGGATTGCTGCCAGCCCAGACTCCAACCTGTTTCTCGATGCCTCTTCAGCTTACTTCCTGGACTTTGTCTACTTAGGCTTCGGCTTGCTCTTGCTTGGGTGCCCCCTGTCTGCCTTCGTTCCTTTGGTGCCCAAGTCTCCAGGACACTACCTTGTCCAGTGTAAGACTGCACCATCTCTCATCTGCTGTCTCTGGGCTGAACCGACTTCTACCTTGACTACCTACAAAGGCCCGCCGGCCCTGGCATCAAAAGGATCAAGCCACGGGGAACGAGGGCTGGTATTGATGAAGCTCCAGTTGGCCTCTGTCTATCAGCCCACTCTGCCTGCCAATGGTGAGGACCTGTAGGTCTCCTACCTACAGGTTGCGTCAACCCCACCTCGGCCCAAGGGTCCACCTCCGGCGCAACAGATTGCAAAGGTCATGGACTCGGCAGAACCACGTGCCCTCCAGGCCATATCAGACCTGGCATCCAAGGTACAAGAACAGCAGCAGTTTCTTGAGGCCCTGGCCTCCTCCATTGGGTGACTTCACTCCTGGTTTCATGTCCTTACCAGCAATCCGGTTCCTATACTGGCTCCTCCTCATCCACAGCCATCACTGCCGATGCCATGAGCCTTGTTGGCCCTACCAGTGCTTCTATGCTTCAACGGTGACTCCGGGCTCTGCCGAGGGTTTATCAACCAATGCTATATGCAATTTGCTCTGCAGCCTTCTCTCTTCCAGGACGAGCTAACCAAAGCCCTTCGCACCAGCAGCTGAGACTCCACCTCCTGATGGTGAGGCTCTCGGGGGCTCCTCCCTGTGGACGGTACCATCTCTCACCTTGGCCCAGGGCCCATGCACCCACAAACCCTAACAACTAGAAGATAAATTAGCAAATTTACAGGTCAGTGAAGGTGAGAAGGATGAGTTGGGTGTGGGGCTGTGGCTGCCTTGTCCTTAGAAAGCTGCTGGGGTTCCTCAGAGGGCTTAAGGGCAGTCAGCTAATGAAAACAAGATGAGAATTGGAGCCTTGAGACTAGTAGATGGTTGATCCGAGCCATCCAATTTGATTAGGGTCAGTCGAAATATGTCTTTGGAGAGTGAGTCAGTCTCACACCTTGGGGATAGGATTGTTCATTGTGGGACATGCAAGCTGAGGTTCCGAGAAAGGAATTTGTTCCCAGAGCAGGGACAAAGATACCATATCTTAGGCTGAGAGATTAGAAGCCTGGGAAGTCTCAGAGACCCAACATCCTTGAAAAGACAGGAGTAGGCTTCTGTCTTGGGGCCTTATAGACTGGTGACCACCAGTCCTGCAGTAGATTAAACTACTGGATGGCCCATGATGCAGACTAGCTGTATCTACCTCACAAGAAGATGGAGTTTCATGGCAGTATCAAACCTCACAGGAGGTTCATCAGAGCATGGATCAGTGATGAGTGGAAAGGCCTGAAGTTGGCAGAGTTTTCGAAGTTTGTCTCAGAAAATCAGCATAAGAGAGAATGACCTCACCTAAATGCCTCTACTTGCCATAATCAGGACCTGTTTCTGGAGAAAGACAGAGCTCCAGATCCGGGGTTGAGGGACTAGGCTCAATGCATGCACATTGTCTTTTGTGAAGATAAATTAGTTTTATTAGTAACAGATTTACTTATGAATTCATTAATTAAAGCACACAGAGGCTGATATTCAGTGCCACGTATCCAGATAAGTTTGGATTTATCTGGTTAAGTTGAACTGTTTCAATATTCAGAGGCATTTAGCAGCTGCTATTTAGCTGGATAACTATATAGCTAAATAGTTAGCTGGCTAAGTGGGCAGCAGGATGGGAGCATTCTGGGGCAGAGATAATTTGGCTTACTTAGCCACAAGTGCCAATATTTATCCTTACCTAGTTAAGTTAGCTGGATTAGTTAGATCTTCTAATGAGCAAGTCTAAAATTAGCCGGATAAACTTATCCAGCTACCTATTACATAGTAACATAGTAACAGATAGTAACACTAATGATGGAAAATAAAGACCAAATGGTCCATCCAAACTGCTCAGCAAGTGGCTTATGGTAGCAATTGCCTCATTGTGCAGGTTTCCTCCATATGTTCCATTAATGATAGTAAACTGCTGCACCATAACAACATAAGAACATAAGATATGCCATACTGGGTCAGACCAAGGGTCAATTGAGCCCAGTATCCTGTGTCCAACCAAATCACAAATACCTGCCAAGTACCCAAACATTAAATGAATAGATCACAGGATACTAATCCTTATTGATTAATAGCAGTTTATGGACTTCGGCTCTAGGAACTTATCCAAACCTTTTTAAAACCCAGCTATACTAACTGCTGTAACCACATCCTCTGGCAATGAATTCCAGAGCTTAATTATGCATTGAGTGAAAAAGAATTTTCTCCGATTTGTTTTAAATGAGTTACTTGCTAACTTCATGAAGTGCTGCCTAGTCCTTGTATCATCCGAAAGAGTAAATAATTGATTCACATTTACCTGTTCAAGTTCTTTCATGATTTTGTAGACCTCTATCATATTCCCCCTCAGCTGATTCTTCTCTAAGCTGAAAATCCGTAAGACAGGAAACAGAGAATAGGATTAAATGGTCAATTTTCTCAGTAGAAAACAGTGGAATGCCTCAGGAATCTGCACTTGGACCGATGCTTTTCAATATACATATACATGATCTGGAAAGGAATACGACGAGTGAGGTTATCAAATTTGTGGATGATACAAAATTATTCATAGTAGTTAACTTAAATCACAAGCGGATTGAGATACATTACAGGAGGACCTTGCAAGACTGGAAGATTGGGCATCCAAATGGCAGATGAAATTTAATGTGGACAAGTGCAAGGTGTTGCATATAGGGAAAAATAACCCTTGCTGTAGTTACACAATGTTAGGTTCCATATTAGGAGCTGCCACCTAAGAAAAAGATCTAGGCATCATAGTGGATAATACTTTAAAATTGTCGGCTCAGTGTGCTGCAGCAGTCAAAAAAGCAAACAGAATGTTAGGAATTATTAGGTAGGGAATGGTTAATAAAACGGAAAATGTCATAATGCCTCTATATCGCTCCATGGTGAGACCGCACCTTGAATACTGTGTACAATTCTGGTTGCCACATCTCAAAAAAGATATAGTTGCGATGGAGAAGGTACAGAGAAGGCCAAAATGATAAAGGGGATGGAACAGCTCCCCTATGAGGAAAGGCTGAAGAAGTTAGAGCTGTTCAGCTTGGAGAAGAGACGGCTGAGGGGGGATATGATAGAGGTCTTTAAGATCATGAGAGGTCTTGAATGAGTAGATGTGAATCCGTTATTTACACTTTCGAATAATAGAAGGACTAGGGGACATTCCATGAAGTTAGCAAGTAGCACATTTAAGACTAATCGGAGAAAATTCTTTTTCACTCAACGCACAATAAAGCTCTGGAATTTGTTGCCAGAGGATGTAGTTAGTGCAGTTAGTGTAGCTGGGTTCAAAAAAGGTTTGGATAAGTTCTTGGAGGAGAAGTCCATTAACGGCTATTAATCAAGTTTACTTAGGGAATAGCCACTGCTATTAATTGCATCAGTAGCATGGGATCTTCTTAGTGTTTGGGTAATTGTCAGGTTCTTGTGGCCTGGTTTGGCTTCTGTTGGAAACAGGATGCTTGGCTTGATGGACCATTGGTCTGACCCAGCATAGCAATTTCTTATGTTCTTATGTTCTTAACCTCTTCAGCCTTTCCTTATAGGTGAGCCGTTCCATCCCTTTATCATTTTGGTCGCCCTTCTCTATACTTTGTCCAGTGCAACTATATCTTTTTTGAAATGCAGCCAGAACTGCACATAGCATTCAAGGTGCTGTCTCACCATGGAGCGATACCGAGGCATGTGACATCCACCATTTGATTCGCCATTCCCTTCCTAATAATTCCTAACATTCTGTTGACTGCCTTAGCACACTGAGCCAACAATTTCAATGTGTTATCTACTATGCTTAAATCTCTTTCCTGGGTGGTAACTCCTAATGTGGAACCGTGGAACCCCAACAAGGATTATTTTTCCCTATATGCATCACCTTGCACTTGTCCACATTGAATTTCATCTGCCAGTCTCACAAGGTCTTCCTGCAATTTATCACAATCTGCTTGAGATTTAACTACTCTGCAAAACTTTGTGTCACCCACAAATTTAAGCACTTCACTCATTGTGCCTCTTTCCGGATCATTTATAAATATATTAAAAAGCACTGAACCATGCACTTCTGAGTGACTATTGGCTTTCTCCCATCATCTAGTTTAAAAGCTGCTCTATCTCCTTTTTAAAGTTAGCGCTAGCAGCCTGGTTCCACCCTGGTTAAGTAGAGCCCTTCCCTTCTGCAAAGATTCCCCTTCCCCAAAAGATTCCCCAGTTCCTTACAAAACTGAATCCCTCTTTCTTGTCTCTTCCATGCATTAAGACTCAGGAGCTCTGCCTGCCTCTGAGGACCTGCACGTGGAACAGGTAGCATTTCAAAGAATGTTCCACTGGAGGTTCTGGATTTAAGCTTTCTACTTAAAAGCCTACTTTTGGCTTCCAAAACCTCCCTCCCACATTTTCCTATGTCATTGGTACTCACATGTACCACGACAGCCAGCTCCTCCCCAGCACTGTCTAAAATCCTATCTATGTGATGCATGAGGTCCGCCACCTTCGCACCAGGTAGGCAAGTTACCAGGCCATCCTCTCGTCCACCAGCCACTCAGCTATCTACATGGAGGCCACCCTCATATGTTCCATTAAGGATAGTAATTACTGTTCCATGCAGGTTACCGCCATGCATTCTACTACAGATAGTAGCTACCGTGTATATTCAGCTGGGTATATTCAGCAACACAGCCATTTCACTGATTATCCCAGCCAAGTTAGTTGGAAATTATTAAATGTTTATCCTGCTAACTTGCTCAGATAGTGGCTGAATATGGACCTCATTGTACTTTACTAACAATCATCTATCATGTGTTCCAGTTTTCAGCCTCCTATGGGTTTTTTATAAAAAGTAGCTTGAATGATTTCACTCACTGCTACAGTGGATTGGAAGGCACCTGATGCAAAAAAAAGAAAAAAATGTACAATTAAATGGTGACCATGTATTAGCTAGTAGTAGCAGTCTCCAGGTTATCTTTGACCTGCCATAGTCCTCTATTTGAAAAAGAATTTCAAACAAAGGGAAAGCTTTTAAAGTTGCTACATCCAATTCTGTTCTGGTTGCCACAAGTGCTAAATTATCAGGTGACTTGTGTTGCCTCACCCTGTCCTAGCATATTGTAGTGATATAATGTATCTTACTCCAAAATGTCAAATAATAAGTGATCGACAAAAAACCCCCCAAAAAAGCCTTGGTGACAAAGTCAACTTAATATGAGGAAAAACAAGGTAAGACAAAGACAGAGGGGCGGATTTTAAAAGGCCTGCGCGCGCCGGCGGCCTATTTTGCATAGGCCGCCGGCGCGTGTAAAGCCCCGGGACGCGCGTAAGTCCCGGGGCTTTCGAAAAGGGGAGGGAGGGGGCGTGTCCGGGGGCGTTCCTGAAACGATGCGGCGTTTCGGGGGCGTGCCGCAGTGTTTTGGGGCGGGCCCGGGGGCGTGGCGCCGGCCCGGGGGCATGGTCGAGGCCTCTGGACCAGCCCCCGGGACCGGAGGACGGAGCGGGGCTGCCAGCCGACGTGCGCAAAGTTACGCCTGCTGAAAGCAGGCGTAACTTTGCCGACAAAGGTAGGGGGGGGGTTAGATAGGGCCGGGGGGGTGGGTTAGGTAGGGGAAGGGAGGGGAAGGTGGGGCTACGCGTGTATCTTATAAAATCCAGCGTACTTTTGTTCGCGCCTGCTGCGCGAACAAAAGTACGAGCTCGCGCAAGTATTTAAAATCTGCCCCAGAGTGTATATCAGTTCAAAGAGACCTTCTTAGTAGAAGAGCATCAAAGCATGCGCTGCATAGCTGTTCCATATATGATAACAGGAACGCTTAGCATAATCAGTGATCATTTCTTTATAATCATAGGTTTCTAGTCCCTAAAGGAATTTTTTTTTTATTTTTTATTTTTCTGTTTTCTTAATGCTTCTAAAAAAGCATGCCCATGTGATTCAAATGTTAGGCCTAGATTCATCAAATTGCTATATTTATTGGAGGAATCTCACGCATTATCGGCTGTAATAAAAAAAGAGTGTGGTTATGCAAATTTCAGTCATTCCACATTGCATCGGTAAAAATCGTAACCCACAATAATTGTTTGCATCATGGGATGCAGTATTGCAATGTGCGACACATAAGCGCGTCAGGCATACAAAACAGGAGATACGTGCAGAAATCGGACCGGTACGCGCGCAATGGGCCGGATTTTAAAAAGACCTGGCGACATGTGTAAAGCCCGGGGCCCCATGTAAGTCCCGGGGCTTGCAAAAGGGGGCAGGGAGGGGTGGGGGCGGGGTGGTTGCAGGACTAGAGGCTCCAGGCACAGCGGCCATTTGCTGCTGCGCTTGAGATTGCGTGCCAGCAGTCGGCCATCGCGCGCAACTTACTTCAGCTCTAGGGCTGAAGTAAGTTTAGCAACAAAAAAAATGAACTCAAAAAAGATACGGGGAAAGGGCGGGGGAGGTAGGGGAAGGGAAGGGAAGGTGAGCTGGGGGGTAGGGAAGTTCCCTCTGAGGCCGCATGTGCCTGTGTGCACACACTTTGTAAAATGCATATATGTGAATGTTGCTGGTTATGTGCATACATATGCGCGTACGTATGCGCGCAGCCTCGCACCTATGCATGCTTATGCTCACACACGCTCATTTCCTGTTCTTCCCAAGCCTGCTGCATCATGATGCCTCCACCAGCACACTAGCCCAGTTTTACCACCAGGGACGTTGCCCACTTGGCATCCCTGTTGGTAGCCAATGAAGATCGCCTCTTCCCGCTTGCTGGTGTGAAGCACAATCTACGATGGAGCTTGCAGGCCTGGGAGGACCTGCGGGACAGTTTTAACTGAGTAGCCTCCCACTCACATGGGTAACTAGTGCATGGGAGGCCCCAGGAGCTCATATGTAGTGCATGGGGGGGGGGGGCACTAAGGTGCCAGAATTGGCCAAATTATAGCACCTGAGTAAATATGTTTGACTGTATAATGTTTTATATATTAAAATATGCTTTCTCAGCCATAGTTTGTGCAGGCCACGCAGATGATACTGGAAGAGATGAGGGTGATATGAGCAGCCCTTGAGGGTATTGCTGAAGAATCCACACGCCAAGCCAAGGTCCAGCGGCACCAGAGCCTGATGCTGATGGCCTTGGCTTGATGTATCGGCATTTTTCAGCAAGGACCCTAAATCTGCGATCTCTGGCCTTCCTACTATCCCGGCCCCTTTTTAAGTTCTAATATATAATTTTGGTCTCTAGTTTTTCCCACCACTGTCCCAATTTTATTTTGTTTTAAAAATATTAATAGTTCTTTTAAAGATATTTTATAAATATTTTTTTTCTATTTGCAACTTTGTATGTATGTTCTTCTTTTGTAGGACTTGATTTATTTTGTCTCATAGGTTGCCAGAGTAGACCTTGGTTGGTCGTAAACCCCCCTCCAATGTTAACTGTGCCTCAGCAGATTTTCAAAGGGAAATCTTTGCTTTTGAAAATTGGGAGGAAAAAAGTACTCACACAGACCTACCCCTGCTATTTGTTTGAGTACTTTTTCCAGGGAAACTACGGGCCGGATTTTCAAAAGGTTATGCGCATGTTATAAAATTGGGCATACATGTGTTTGCGCAGGGTAGCGCACGCACATGTACGCCGCACGCGCTCCTTTTAAAATCTACCCCTGTGTATGCACATAACTATACAAGTATGTACATAAGTGCTAATAAAAGAATACCTTCTCCCTCTGAGCACAAATGTATGTGTGCACTAGCACAATGCACGTATTTCTTTGTAGTGAAACCAGGTAATTTTCAAAGAGCCCATTTCTGTTTTACCTGCAGAAAAGCCTTTGAAAATGTCTCTCTGTGGGTATAATTTTCAAAGCCATGTATGCATAGAGAGGGCACTTCTCCATAGTGTGCAGAACTCAGCACATATACACACACAAGGAGGAATGCCTAACGTTTTGCCTGTATTTTACAAACTGAGCAAAGGGAGCAAAAGAGTTTGTAAAAATACCGCATATCATCACCCCAAAAGTACATGCATATGTTTCAATATAGGCACTTCTTTTTTTAAAGGAGAGATTTGGACAGTTTCTACATCTATTTTATAAAAGTGTGCACATAGGGCCATATTTTCAAAGGGTTACGTGCGTAAATCCTCAGGATTTACGCGCATAACCGCTCCTGTGCGTGTCACCGGGCCTATTTTGCATAGGCCCGGTGACACGCACAAGCCCCGGGACGCGCGTATGTCCTGGGGCTTTGTGAAAGGGGTGGAGTTGGGACCAAGGCCTCTGGCACAGCGGTTGTGCCGGGGGATCACGCGCCGACACTTGGCCGGCGCGCGCGTCCTATGCCTGCCCGGAGGCAGCTGCAACTTATTAAACAAAGGTTAGGGGGGGGGTTTAGGTAGGGCTGGGGGGCGGGTTAGGTAGGGGAAGGGAGGGGAAGGTGGGGGGGGGGGCAGAAGAAAAGTTCCCTCCGAAGCTGCTCCAATTTCGGAGCGGCCTCGGAGGGAACGGGGAAAGCCTAGGGCTCAGAGCGTGCAAGGTGCACTAGTGTGCACCCCCTTGTGCGCCGACCCCGGATTTTATAACATGCGCGCGCGGCTGCGTGCGCATGTTATAAAATCGGGCGCAGATTTGTGCGCGCCGGGTTGAGCGCACAAATGTACGCCTGCGCGTACCTCTTAAAATCCGGCCTTATGTTTTATGCGTTAAATAATCATAATGTGTGCAATAGTCTTCAGTTAATGCTTGGAGGCAAATATTTTATAAAGTCAGCTGCTTTTATGCGCACATTTTGCTTATGAAAATACTTGTGCATGAACTTCCAAGTACCAGCTCACTTTGACTAGTACCTGTTGAACCAGACCTCTACCGACTGACCCATACCCTCCATCATTTGCTCCCGATTCCCTTCCCAAATACTAAAGTCAAAAGGAAAGTCCGATTTAAATTCTGGTCTGGATTGGTGGGTGTAAAAGCATGTGCACATGACTGATAATGTATGTGTGTACTCCGATTATAAAGTACATAAATGTACGTGTACTTACAAATCCCTTCCCAGAACAGTTTCAAAATGCCCTCTTTATACAATTACAAGCATACTTTTCCTTGCAACAGTGACAGTATGTACAACTCCTGCCTGCCTGAAAATACTGCTTAGCACATACACATATTTATGCATGTATATGCCAATTTTATGCACATAAAGTCTTATAAAACCCAGGCTTATGTGTAGAAATGGCATGTTATAAAATTGCCCTTGTTTTGTGCATGTTAAATTATTTGAGATACCTGGCAGATTTTGCACTTACTTTCTATGCACACAAAACAGAGGAGTTTTACTACTGTCAATCAGGCCTTCCTGGAAGATGTGGTAGGCTTGATTGACAAACTGAAGAGTAGTAAAATCACTTGGACCGGATGGTATACACCCCAGAGTTCTGAAGGAACTAAAAAATGAAATTTCAGACCTATTAGTAAAAATTTGTAACCTATCATTAAAATCATTCGATGTACCTAAAGATTGGAAGAAGGCCAATGTATACCCCTATATTTAAAAAAGGATCCAGGGGTGATCTGGGCATCTATAGACTGGTGAGTCTGACTTAAGTGCCCGGAAAAATCATGGAAACTGTTATAAAGAATAAAATCACAAAACATTTAGATAGACATGGTTTGATGGGACACAGCCAGCATGGATTTACCCAAGGGAAGTCTTGCTTTACAAATCTCCTACATTTTTTTGAAGGGGTGAATAAACATTTGGACAAAGGTGAACTGGTAGATGTGGTATATTTGGATTTTCAGAAGCTTTCAACAAAGTCCTGCATGAGAGGCATCTAAGAAATCTAAAAAGTCATGGGTTAGTGTTAGGTTCCATATTAGGAGTTAGTACCCAGGAAAGAGATCTAGGCATCATAGTGGATAATACATTGAAATCGTCGGCCCAGTGTGCTGTGGCGATCAAAAAAGCAAACAGAATGTTAGGAATTATTAAGAAGGGAATGGAAAATAAAACAGAGGATGTCATAATGGGATATGATAGAAGTCTACAAAATCATGAACAAATAAATGTAAATCGGTTATTTACTCTCTCATATAATAGAAGGACCCGGGGGCACTCCATGAAGTTAGCAAGTAGCTCATTTAAAACAAATTGAAGAAAATTCTTTTTTTACTCAGTGCATAGTTAAGCTCTGGAATTCATTGCCAGAGGATGTGGTTTCAGCAGTTAGTGTAACTGGGTTTGAAAAAGGTTTGGATAAGTTCCTAGAAGTTAAATCCATAAACTGCTATGACGGTATTAATAAGCAATAGTAGCTTGTGAATTATCTAATGTTTGGGTACTTGCCAGGTACTTGTGACTTGGATTGGCCACTGTTGGAAACAGGATACTGGGCTTGATGGACCCTTCATCTGACCCAGTATGGCATATTTTATATTCTTATGTTCTTATGAGTTCCAGAGGACAGAGTTTGTGTGGCGTTTTGATTTACATGCATAGGGGTAGATTTTAAACGTGCGCGCGTGCACACATGGACGCCCAGTTTTATAACATGTGCGCACCGGTGTGCGCATGTTATAAAATCAGGGGTCGGCGTGCACGGGGGTGCTCAATTGTGCAACTTGCTAGCGCCAACGCCCGTGGCCTTCCCCCGGTCCTTCCCAGGCCGCTCTGATTTTGGCGCAGCCTGGTAGGGAACTTCCCAACCCCCTTCACTAATGTCCCTTCCCTTCCCCTAACCTACCCACCCCCTAGCCCTAGCCTAGACCTTCCCCGACCTTTATCCTACCTTTTGCACCTGCCACGGGGCAGGCGCAGGTTGCACTCGCTGGCATCCTTCCGGCACGCGATCCCCCGGCACAGCGGCAAATGGACGCTGTGCCAGGAGCATCTGACCCTGCCCCATTCCCCAGACCACCCCACCTTTTCCGAAGCCCCAGGACTTACTCGCATCCCAGGGCCGGGCCTTTTTAAAATAGGCCTGGCAAGTGTAAGCCCACTTAGGTGCGTAAATCTGCCGGATTTACACGTGAAGGGCTTTTAAAATCCAGGCCATACTTTTGATTTTAAAATGCACACATGTAAATCAGTATGCATAAGTTACACCCTGCAATAAGCAGATGTAACTTTGTGTCAGAGGATAAGAATGCATTATTTTGGATAATTTTCAAACTGAACATTTAAAATTGGTACAATTTATGCAGTTTTTAAATGTCTAACTTCTGAAAGTTGTTATAAAATTATCCTCTATATGAAAGTTCTTACTTCCAGGCCTAACATAGATATACATCACCCTTTATATTCTCATACCCTTTAAATTAAAAGGAAAAAATATTCCATTTTCTGAATGTCAAGAGAGCAGTAAATTATTATCTGGACTGACAAAAAAAAAAAGGTTTTCAAAATCTTAATAATTGTTATTCTATTTAGAGCAAACAAAAGTAACCAACTCTCTCTCAAGATGGATAAAGAACTTTATTATAGTATAGAAACACACATATAGCAGCGCACCAGGAAGTCCCAAACTTTATTAAAGCATATTTCACTATCACAGTTGCTCATTTTTTGCAGTGAAGGTCAATGCTTCTGAGGAAAATATATGCAAAGCAGCTACCTGGAGGTCCATATTCAAAAGCAATTTAGATGGATAACTCAAAAGTTATCCATCTAAATGGTAATTGGCACATCTTTTTTTTTGTTTTTATGGTTTATATTGTAATTTGGAACTTTGTTATTACTGAGTTTGTTTAAATTATTTACTCTAGGGCAATGCTTTTATTTTATTTTTATGGTTTTTTAGAATTTTTTTTAAGAACATACTTGATTATAATTTTAGTTTATTTTTAGCTATTTAATCCTTTTATTGTATTGTAAATCGAGATGAAGTTAACACGAATGTTTGGTATATAAAAGTGCCTAAATAAATAAATATATCCAGCTAAATTATTGCCAGATGAGTAGGGGAGGGAAGGGGAGGAATCTGATCTTCCTTTGTAGCAAAAATCCAGGACATGGGGGCTCGGGCTACAAACCTGGGGACTTTTTTTTTTTTAGCGAGGTCGGGAAGGCATAGAATACATGACCTTTTGGGGGGAAGGGAGGAGATCGGGCCACCTAGCCTTTCCTTTCTTGTTTTTGTTTTGACAGCGCTACTTAGCTGGATATCTTTTAAAGACATCTGGTTAAGTAGCAAGCTATCCGGCCACACTTAGGGTTTTTAAGTTATCTGGCTACATGTAGCCAATTAACTTTAGCCTAGTATATTCAGCAGGACGTTTATCCCATTGAATATGCTAGGCAAGTCATCCAGCTAACTTTAGCTGGATAACTTATCCACTAAATGCCCTATTGAATATTGGCCTCCTGGAGTTCAATTTAGCCTTTGCAAAACATTTGACACACAGGTATCAGCTGAGACTGCTTTTGGAATAAAAGTTATCCCGGCAGCATTATTTCCCTCCCATTATAGAACATTGAGATTCAATGCCAAAAAGTGCAGAGTCATGCATATGGGATATGGAAATCCAAAAGAGCTGTATTCAATGGGGGGTGAAGGGCTGATGTGCATGGAGCAGGAGAGAGACCTTGGGGTGATAGTGTCTAACGATCTGAAGTCGGCGAAACAATGTGACAAGGCGATAGCTAAAGCCAGAAGAATGCTAGGCTGCATAGAGGAATATCGAGTAAGAAAAGGGAAGTGATTATTCCCTTGTACAGGTCCTTGGTGAGGCCTCACTTGGAGTACTGTGCTCAGTTCTGGAGACCGTATTTCTGAAGGGACAGAGACAGGATGGAGGCGGTCCAGAGAAGGGCGACCAAAAAGATGGACGGTCTTCATTGAATGACTTATGAGGAGAGACTGAAGAATCTAAATATGTATACCCTGGAGGAAAGGAGGAGCAGAGGTGATATGATACAGACTTTCAGATACTTGAAAGGTTTTAATGATCCAAAGACAACGACAAACCTTTTCCGTTGGAAAAAAATCAACAGAACCAGGGGTCACGATTTGAAGCTCCAGGGAGGAAGACTCAGAACCAATGTCAGGAAGTATTTCTTCACGGAGAGGATGGTGGATGCCTGGAACTCCCTTCCGGAGGAAGCGGTGAAGACCAAAACTGTGAAGGATATCAAAGGGACGTGGGATAAACACTGTGGATCCATAAAGTCTAGAGGATGTGAATGAAGAGAAGAAGCATAGGGGTGGCTTGCGGGAATGACAGCTACTACCTAGAGATTAATTTCCTTATTCAATAAACATACACACAGTTAATGCGACTCCAACATTGCTCTATGCTTCAACGGCAGGAGGAAATGTGGAAAAAAGGATTTGCATTCACAAAAAGGCGGGGGAGTAGCTGCATTCACAAAAAAGCAAGGGAGTAGCTTGCTTGTTGCGGTGGTTACTACTCCAAACCAAATAAGCCTGATACTTCACTTTCAATGCATATCCAGTATAGCTCTCTGCTTCAACGGCAGGGGGATTGAAGAAAAGAGTATTTATATTCAGACAATAACCAACAAGGACTGAATTGCACAGGCTGGGTAAACAAATAAGCATGGGAGTAGCTTGCTTATTGTGGCAATTACTACCCCTAACCAAATAAGCTAGATACTTCACTTAGATGGAGCTCCAGCACTGCTCTCTATATCAATGGCAGGAGTGGAAGGTAACTAGAACCCAAAAGTTACTAATAAGGGCCAAGAGTTACAGATAAGTATGAGAAAAAAAAATGTGTAAAAGCTTGCTGGGCAGACTGGATGGGCTGATTGGTCTTCTTCTGCTGTCATTTCTATGTTTCTATATAATAGTATTGGTAAGACCCTACTGTGTTTATACTGGTGGGTGAATGCAATAAAGAAAAAATGGTCAGTTCCTTTTCTACTGATTCTTACATCAGTCTGTGCCAATCCTCCCTATAAAATGTATTTATGAATTGTCTACACAATAGAGCAGAGGCAGTGAACAGGAGGTAGGAATGAGAGCTAGGAAAAAGAATTGAAAGAGAGTGATCTCATTGCAGATTAAGAATGCATTCTGTTCTGTGTGCAGACTGGTATAAGAAGTAATATAAACAAAACTGACAGGGCAAAAATCCCTTAATCTTCTGATATGATGAATGTTTAGAATCTATGCAAAAATATCTACACTCTTTTCAATTCTATATGTATTCAGATCTGGCTTATAATAAACCCAATTTTCACCTCTAATAGCTTAAAATCTCAACATTTTTTAAAGAGGAATTGCTCCCCTGGCTTCCACCAGGGCCAATGCCTGATCAGGGCCATGCAAGGGTATTAGATGCCCTAGGCAAACCTTACAGTCTGGTGTTCCCCAGACTCCCCACACAAAATTTATGCATTTATAACAACATATTTTATATGAAAAAAGACATTCTGAGTTAAAACTATCACTATAAACATATATGTTATATGCACACCTCATATGGGAAAACAGAGCAACCTGGGCTGCTATATGTCCCTGAACAGAAACTACACACTAGAAGAATACCTCACCTTGGTCACATATGCAAAGCGCAGACAGACCTTCACGAAATACAGACTAAAGTGACCATAAAGTATAAATAGAAATGTGCAGACAAAAACTGAACAGAAACCCACAAGAAGCCAGACATTTTGTGCACTGCAGCAATTCAAAAACAAAATCACCACCATGCCTCAAAAAAACGTGTAACATTAAAATCAAGAAATATAAAACATCATAATAGTAAAACCATATGAATCAAAAGAAAAGATATTTCAAAACCGCTGGCAAATAGAATAACATCCAATAACTAAAAAATCATTTCATTTTTTTTATTTTCCAAACACCAATAAAATATTTTAAAACCGCAGAAACATCAAATAACATTCAATAATTAAAACTAATAATGATTTTTTAAAAATCCCCTGATCTCCATACCTAAGAACTTTTGATTTTCAGTCACCCTGAGATTGTCCTGGATTACTCAGACATGCTCACACACAAATATACGTATATGCTTTCTCTCTCTGCAATACACACACACACACACACACACACACACACACACATAAGGTCAGATTTTAAAACCCCTGCATGCATAAATCACGGGGTTTATGCATGTGGCCGGGCCTTACGTGCGCTGGGCCAATTTTCTGTTGCGACCGTTGGTCTACGACAGCTTCGCCCCGCCTACCTCACTCTTCTCTCGGCTCCTCCCGCTCACCTCGGACTACTGGCTGCCATGGCAGAGTTAACTATTTGGGAATATTATTTAGTGTGTTTGTGTGTTTGTGCTTTTAATAGTAAGGCAGCGAATAAACAAATTAGACTGTATTTTTAAGTGGTCATTCAGTAAGGCAGCTAGTAAGCAGTAGTTAGTGTGTTTATTTTTAAAAGTCTGTAAGGCAACTAGTAAGCAGAACTGTTTGTATTTAAAAAAAAAAAAAAGTAGCCAGAAGCTAGAAATAAGCTAGGAGCAGTGTATACCTAAGTAAAAAGGTTGAAAAGTTCAGTTCAGTTACTCACCTTGGAAAGGTGTTGAGGTAGTGTGATTTGGTTTGATTAGGTACCAACATTTGATAATCAAGAGAGCAGTGAGTCACTCTGGCTGACTAACTGAAGTTAGACTGTTTGGATTTCTCAACCCTTCCACCCCTCGCCCATCCACCCATAGCTCATCCTTTAATTTATAGGCAGGTGCCACTTTCACAAAAAAAAAACAAAAACAACAAAAACTTTATTGAGAGTTTGATCAGTCCTTTGTAGGCCACTACCAGACATATAGTGAATTCACTAATACATTTAAAGGACGTTAATTAGACACATTCCTACCCCCATAGCAACCTAAAGCTTAACTAGGAACTGAACAAAATTGAGATGAAGGCAGCAGCCCAGCAGCAAGAGGGGGCTTCCCAGTTTTTTGCATCGAGTGTCACATGTATGATTTTTTACCCGCCAGTGAGAAGTTGTACATGTGCATGCGATGCAAAGAGCTCCTGGCTCTCAGAGAACGAGTCCGATCTCTGGAGGCTGGAGTGGCAGACCTGGAGGAGCTGAGGCAGACAGAGAGCTATATAGATGAGACCTTCAGGGACATAGTAGCCAAGTCCCAACTTCAGACTGGCAGCCCTGGTGCTGCCTTGGAGGAAGAAGGTCTCATGATTGGAGGGCATCAACCTGGTGCAGCAGGAAAGGATCCTGTAGCAAGGACCTGCTCTCCAGGTGATGCATTGTCCTTTCGCACCAAGGATATCTCCCCAAGGCCTACTGCCCAGGAGGGAAGGGTTAGGTCGGCCGTCATAGTTGGTGATTCGATTATTAGGAATATAGATAGCTGGGTGGCTGGTGGGCATGAGGATCACCTGGTAACATGCCTACCTGGTGCGAAGGTGGCGGACCTTACGCGTCACCTAGATAGGATTTTAGACAGTGCTGGGGAGGAGCCGGCTGTCGTGGTTCATGTGGGCACCAACGACATAGGAAAATGTGGGAGGGAGGCTTTGGAAGCCAAATTTAGGCTCTTAGGTAGAAAGCTTATATCCAGAACCTCCAGGGTAGCATTCTCTGAAATGCTCTCTGTTCCACGCTCAGGTGACTAGAGGCAGGCAGAGCTCCAGAGTCTCAATGCATGGATGAGACGATGGTGCAAGGAAGATAGATTCAGTTTTGTTAGGAAATGGGGAACCTTTTGGGGAAGGGGGAGTCTCTTCTGAAGGGATGGGCTCCACCTTAACCAGGGTGGAACCAGACTGCTGACGCTAACCTTTAAAGGAGATAGAGCAGCTTTAAAACTAGAACAAAGGGGAAAGCCAACAGTCGCTCAGCAGCGCATGGTTCGGAGAGAGGTATCTTCAAAGGATACTAATGATGCATTAGAATTAGGGCATCCTGACAGTGAGGTTCCAATAATAAGAAAAGTAGTCCAAGTGCCTGAAACTAAAAACTCACCTGAGCTAAAAAATTCTAACTTATCCCTATCAATTAAAAAGCAGAATGAAAATACAAACAAAAAACAAACTTTGAAATGTTTGTATGCTAATGCCAGAAGTCTAAGAAGTAAGATGGGAGAATTAGAATGTATAGCAGTGAATGATGACATAGACTTAATTGGCATCTCAGAGACATGGTGGAAGGAGGACAACCAATGGGACAGTGCTATACCGGGGTACAAATTATATCTCAATGACAGAGAGGAGCACCCGGGAGGCGGTGTGGCGCTTTATGTCTGGGATGGCATAGAGGATATGCCATCCCAGACAGGATAAACATCCTGTATGAGACTAAATGCAAAATTGAATCTTTATGAGTAGAAATCCCTTGTGTGCCAGGGAAGACTATAGTGATAGGAGTATACTACCATCCACCTGGTCAAGGTGGACGGTAGTATACTATATTCCTAGTATACAGTATTCTATTCCTAGTATTCTATTCCTAGTATACAGTATTCTATTCCTAGTATACCATATTCCTAGTATACAGTATTCCTAACTCCAATATTATTTAACTCCTAACAATCAACACACATCACCATCAATATCACTATTAGCTACCTCTTACAATGTAATTATATGTAATTATCTGGTTCTCCTTTTCCTTCTTACTCCAAGTTCTATTTTTCCTTGTTACATGTAACTGCCTTTTCCGCACTATTGTTCAAGTTTAAGTTTATTTTGCACTCCTGTTTCATGTGAACCAGCATGATGGGACTATTGTCTTGAATGTTGGTATATAAAAAACTTAAATAAATAAATAAGATGGTGAGACGGACAGTGAAACGGTAAGAGAAATTAGGGAAGCTAACCAAATTGTTAGTGCGGTAATAATAGGAGACTTCAATTACCCCAATATTGACTGTGTAAACGTATCATCAGGACACGCTAGAGAGATAACGTTCCTGGATGGAATAAATGATAGTTTTATGGAGCAATTGGTTCAGGAACCCACGAGAGAGGGGGCAATTTTAGATCTAATTCTCAGTGGAGCACAGGATTTGGTGAGAGAGGTAATGATGGTGGGGCCGCTTGGCAAAAGTGATCATAATATGATCAAATTTGAATTAATGACTGGAAGAGGAACAGTATGCAAATCCATGGCTCTCATGCTAAACTTTCAAAAGGGAAACTTTGAGAAAATGAGAAAAATAGAAAAAAAACTGAAAGGACCAGCTACAAAAGTAAAAAGTGTGCAAGAGGCGTGGTCATTATTAAAAAATACCATTCTAGAAGCACAGTCCAGATGTATTCCACACATTAAGAAACGTGGAAAGAAGGCAAAATGATTACCGGCATGGTTAAAAGGGGAGGTGAAAGAGCTATTTTAGCCAAAAGATCTTCATTTAAAAATTGGAAGAAGGATCCAACAGAAGAAATTAGGATAATGCATAAACGTTGGCAAGTTAAATGTAAGACTTTAATAAGACAGGCTAAGAGAGAATTTGAAAAGAAGTTGGCCGTAGAGGCAAAAACTCACAGTAAAAACATTTTAAAATATATCCGAAGCAGAAAGCCTGTGAGGGAGTCAGTTGGACATTTAGATGATGGAAGGGTTAAAAGGGCACTTAGAGAAGATAAGGCCATCACAGAAAGATTACATGATTTCTTTTCTTCAGTGTTTACTGAAGAGGATGTTGGGGAGGTACCCGTACTGGAGAAGGTTTTCATGGGTAATGATTCAGATGGACTGAATCAAATCACAGTGAATCTAGAAGATGTGGTAGACCTGATTGAAAAACTGAAGAGTAGTAAATCACCTGGACTGGATGGTATACACCCCAGAGTTCAGAAGGAACTAAAAAATGAAATTTTAGACCTATTAGTAAAAATTTGTAACTTATCATTAAAATCATCCATTGTACCTGAAGATTGGAGGATAGCTAATGTAACCCCAATATTTAAAAAGGGCTCCAGGGGTGATCTGGGAAACTATAGACTGGTTAGCCTGACTTTAGTGCCAGGAAAAATAGTGGAAAGCGTTCTAAACATCAAAATCACAGAACATATAGAAAGACATGGTTTAATAGAACAAAGTCAGCATGGCTTTACCCAAGGCAAGTTTTGCCTCACAAATCTACTTCACTTTTTTGAAGGAGTTAATAAACATGTGGATAAAGGTGAACCGGTAGATGTAGTGTACTTGGATTTTCAGAAGGCGTTTGACAAAGTTCCTCATGAGAGGCTTCTAGGAAAAGTAAAAAGTCATGGGATAGATGGCGATGTCCTTTCTTGGATTGCAAATTGGGTAAAAGACAGGAAACAGAGAGTAGGATTAAATGGACAATTTTCTCAGTGGAAGGGAATGGGCAGTGGAGTGCTTCAGGGATCTGTATTGAGACCCTTACTTTTCAATATATTTATAAATGATCTGGAAAAAAATATGACGAGTAGGGATGTGAATCGTTTTTTTACGATTTAAAATATCGTCCGATATATTTTAAATCGTCAAAAATCGTTAGGGCCACGATACAATACCAATTCCCCCGATTTATCGTCAAAAAATCGTAAATCGGGAGAAGGGGGAGGGCAGGAAAACCGGCACACTAAAACCCCCTAAACCCACCCCCGACCCTTTAAATTAAATCCCCCACCCTCCCGAATTCGACTGCAGGAGGTCATTCAGCGTTCCCGCTGAATGACCTCCTGCAGTCGATCTCCTGCCGGCGCCATTTTCCGTACGGAAAACGATTCGCAGCAGGAAATCGCTCCCGGACCCCCGCTGGACCCCCAGGAACTTTTGGCCAGCTTGGGGGGGCCTCCTGACCCCCACAAGACTTGCCAAAAGTCCAGCGGGGGTCCAGAACGACCTCCTGCTTCAAATCGTTTTGGTCTATGGCCGCCGCCATTTTGCGGCGGCCATTTTGCAAAATGGCGCCGGCTGAAGACTACACAATTTAGTGTGCCGCTTTTCCTGCTCTCCCCCTTTCCCCGATTTAGCTACGGACCGCCGCTACGGAGGTAATTTAAGGCTACGGACCCCCAGGTAATTTAAGGCATTGGGGGGGGGGGTTCGGGAGGGTGGGGGATTTAATTTAAAGGGTCGGGGTGGGTTTTAGGGGGTTTTAGTGTGCCGTGTTTTAGTGTGCCGCTGGACCCCCAGGTAATTTAAGGCATTTGGGGGGGGGGGTTCGGGAGGGTGGGGGATTTAATTTAAAGGGTCGGGGGTGGGTTTTAGGGGGTTTTAGTGTGCTGGCTCACGATTTTAACGATTTTCACGATACTTTACACACCCAAACGGCAACAATACGATTCCCTCCCCCTCTCAGTCGAAATCGATCGTTAAGACGATCGAGGACACGATTCACATCTCTAACGACGAGTGAGATAATCACATTTGCAGATGATACAAAATTGTTCAGAGTAGTTAAATCACAAGCAGATTGTGATAAATTGCAGGAATACTTTGTGAGACTGGAAAATTGGGCATCAAAATGGAAGATGAAATTTAATGTGATAAGTGCAAGATGATGCATATAGGGAAAAATAGCCCATGCTATAGTTACACAATGTTAGGTTCCATATTAGGTGCTATAACCCAAGAAAGAGATCAAGACGTCATAGTGGTTAACACATTGAAATCATCGGTTCAGTGTGCTGCGGCAGTCAAAAAAGCAAACAGAATGTTGGGAATTATTAGAAAGGGAATGGTGAATAAAACAGAAAATATCATAATGCCTCTGTATCGCTCCATGGTGAGATTGCACCTTGAATACTGTGTACAATTCTGGTCGCCGCATCTCAAAAAAGATATTTTTGCAATGGAGAAGGTAAAGAGAAGGGCTACCAAAATGATAAGGGGAATGGAATTGCTCCCCTATGAGGAAAGACTAAAGAGGTTAGGACTTTTCATCTTGGAGAAGAGACGGCTGAGGGGTGATATGATAGAGCTGTTTAAAATCATGAGAGGTCTAGAACGGGTAGATGTGAATCGGTTATTTACTCTTTGGGATTATAGAAAGACTATGGGGCACTCCATGAAGTTAGCATGTGGCACATTTAAAACTAATTGGAGAAAGTTCTTTTTCACTCAACGCACAATTAAACTCTGGAATTTGTTGCCAAAGGATGTGGTTAGTGAAGTTAGTATAGCTGTGTTTAAAAAAGGATTGGATAAGTTCTTGGAGAAGTCCATTACCTGCTATTAATTAAGTTGACTTAGAAAATAGCCACTGCTATTACTAGCAACGGTAATATGGAATAGACTTAGTTTTTGGGTACTTGCCAGGTTCTTATGGCCTGGATTGGCCACTGTTGGAAACAGGATGCTGGGCTTGATGGACCCTTGGTCTGACCCAGTATGGCATGTTCTTATGTTCTTATGTTCCATAGTGTTGCCTTTGCAACAGGTCTCCTCGTACTGCTATTCCTTGAATCGTTTCATCGTGTGTTCCTGTCTTCCTGTGGTTCCCGGTTCCTGTTCTTCTAGTTCCTGTTCATCTATGTGTTGGATTGACTCTCTGGACTTGATCTTCGCTATGCCTGACTACTCTTCAGCTTCTCTCCAGCCCTGGACCTTTACTACACTTGACTACTCTTCAGCTTCTCTCCAGCCTCGGATCTTTGTTATGCCTGACTACTCTTCAGCTTCTCTTGAGCCCTAGACTTTTGCTATGCCTGATTATTCTACAGCCTCTCTCCAGCCCCGGACCTCTTCTACGCCTGATCATTTCTGCCTTCTGCATGCCTGACTACTGCCTTGCCTTACCACGCCTGCCTTCTCCGCACCCTGACCATGCCTTCCTTCTCGCCACCCAGACCCTTGTTTTGCATGATTACGCTACAGACTCTCCTTTGTCCAGAGTTCTTCGTTGTTTGCCACAACTTCCATTCACCTCCGGCTCAGAATCCAGCCTGTCAGTGACGTATCTCCTCGCCTATCCTCTGCAAGTGGAATTTCAAGGCTTAGGCCTTCCTTTGCTCGGGTGCCTCCAGTTCTCTATTGTTCCTTTGGCACCTGAGCCCTCGTACCGAATCCAGTCCAGTATAGAACTATGCCATCTACCAACTGCTGTCTCTGAGCTACACAGCTACTAACCTCTAGTTAACCTCAAGGCCCACTTAAGTCCTGCCGGCTCCGGCACCAAAAGGCTCAATCTGAGGGGAACGATGGCTGGTATAGGTGAAGCTCCAGCTTCCTCTAGCTTCAGCCCACTCCACCTGCTGATGGTACAGACCCGTAGGTCCTCGCCTATGGGTTGCATCATCCCCACCTCAGCCCAAGGGTCCACCTCCTATGCAACAGATACAAAGTGGTTGCAGGCTCAAAGCATATACCAGAAAGTATTTGGGGAGATTTCCAAATGAGATCTGCATGCGTACTTTCCTTCCCCTAACCTGTCCCCCCTCACTCCCATCCCTTTTATTCAGATGGTATGTGTACTGTGAACCGCATACACACTTTTAGCCATAAAGAGTGGGGGAGAAAGGGGCAATATTCAGCTGCCTTTTTATGCAGGTAAATACATGCTTACCAGTCTAAAAACATTTGAATATTGTCCCCTTATTCTTTTCACAATTAACTTTATTTTTAGAACATTCTCCTCAATAATGATTTCCTGTTCTGTGAAAAAGCATTGGTGAACTGAGCTCTGAAATGCTCACTTTGATTGGATGCAGTTCCATTTCACTTTTTAAAGGAAGTTTTGTAACAATTTAGGAAATTTCTTACATGGTACATAGGAAGAAAGTAATTCAAATGTGGTAGCTGATTTCTCTTTACAGTGCCCCAGTGATCTTGAATGTACAGAAATCCTGCTATTCAGAGCCTGAGATAATACTGTATGTCAGTTTCAGAAAAGGTGACACAAGAAGTCCAAATAACATACTGAAGAAAATATAAAGTCTACCAGCTGCTCTTGGAGAAAGCCAGCCTCTTCCAAGCGTATCACAATTCAGTACAACAATTCAAAGGACTCCCGGGTTCTCTGGCACAAATCCAATATTTAATTAGATATGATTAAGCAAAAACATGGCATAGCCAACATTTCTGTTGATGTGGAACTTTTGGCATGCCTGGAGTCCTTTGTTAATTTTGGAAATAATGCACACTTGCTACTACTGCTTGTGCTTCTGACAGGCTACGCTGACTCTACAGGATCACTCAAGCCTCTGATCCATGCCTTTAAATTTCAAACAGCTTTGTCTTTGAAGGGCTATTGAAGATCTGAAGATTCATGATGTTCTGTGTACATAAATATGAATGAAAAAAAAAAGCCAAACAAATCACATTGGGGTAGATATTCAAAGATATCCAGTTAAGTAAGTTAGCTGGATAAGACTTATCCAGCTAACTTAAAAGGGATATTCAGCAGCGTGATTATGCTGCTGAATATCCCTGTAAGAATCACTAGTTAGCCAGATAATTCTTGTTCACTCAATTTTAACACCTGCTATTGAGTAAGTTTAACTTATCTCGTTAACTTCACCAGATATGTCTAAATATTATTTCATATCCGGCTGATAGGGTCATTCATCAAAATGTGTTATGGCATTAACGCCCGAGATAACGCCATAATGCATGTGTTAATGCCACAACACATACGATACTAATGGTATCGCACTGCGCGAATGCAAATTTTTCATAGGGGTGAGATCGGGGAGGGGTTTAGGTGGGATTAATGAAAATGAAGCGAGATCTCAATAAGCAATAAAAGAAGATGTCAATATATAAAGTACGAAAAATATTTCATCACGTTTTAACCACGTTTATAATTTCTACTGACAGGATGTGGAGAGGAGCTAAATGCTATCCTACCTTTCTCAAATTATAACCCGTATGTTCCTATTTAACCCTGTAAAAGATCAATTGTTTTGCATTCAACACATATTGGGGTGAATTTTAAAAGCCTGCCATGTGCCAAAGCTGGGAGATATGTGTAGACGTTTGGCCAGTGCACGCTGCCCTGATTTTAAAAGGCACCTGCATATGCATGTATCTCCTGATATGCGCAGAAAATATTTTTTCAGAAAAGGGGTGGGATGTGGGCATGGACTTGGGTGGGGCATGGCCATTCCAGGATTTATGAATAAAGCCAGTGCATAAATACTTACGCACCCAAGCGTGCGCCAGGGTCCCTACCATGTAACTTTACTTCTGCCATGGATGGTGTATAAGTCCTAAAACAAAAAAACTAGGCTAGTCAGTGGGGATTTAAGTGTAGAGGTTCACAGAGTAAAAGGGAGGCTAATTAACTAGGGGGTTAGGAAGTCCTATTCTTTAGCTGGGTGAATTGGGGAAAAGGGTAATCGCGTCAGTGCGCTGGTTGGGGCAGTGCTACTAAAATCCCCCTACTTATGTGGGAGAGACAGAATTTGCAGGCGTGTGCATGTCCATATAAAATTGTGCACACATGTACGTGCGTACAGCCTATTTTATACCATGCATGCGTATAAAGATGTATGTTTATGTTATAAAATGGCCTCGTCCTTTGGCGCGAGCCGGCATATGAATGTACATGTGTGGCCGCAAGGTTGTTTAAAAGTTACCGTCATTATCTTTACCGATTCTACCAAAGCAGACTACTTAACTTTAAATCCTTTAAATCTTTTAAATCTAGCATTAAATAGCAATCCAGCAGAATTAGTATCACTTTTATCTTCAGAAATGTTATCAATATTCACTGTAGCTCATTCCTGATCTAAAAGTACATTTGCCTCATCATTCCTTTTCTGTATATGTGTAGCTCTTGAAAACCTGTATTTCAGAGGTACATTCTGCCTTGACTGTCCTAATTCTCTATTTTTTTTTCTTTGGTTTTTTGTTCATAATTCTTTATACTTTTATATAACAGACATTGGCCTAGATTTATCAAAATGCTATAAATATAGCAGAAATAGTGCCTGCGATAAAAAAGGGCATGGTTAGGGTAATTACCGTGCTCCCAGTACTCCCCTAGTTATACCTTTCATCCTTTATCATTTATTTATTTATTTATCTATTTATTTGGTTTTTTGTATACCGACATTCAGTCATAGCCGTCACATCGGTTCACATACAATAATGATAAACAGTTACAATGTGAAGAATATAAAAATAATGGTGTTACATAGAATAACAGAGAGAATTATAGTGGAGAGGAAAAATGAAAAAGAATAAAAGTAGAGTACAAATTAAAGTAGAGTAAAAAATTAATATTTAATTATAATAACTATGTTGGAAAAGCTTTTAGGAATAATAAAGTTTTTAAATTCTTTTTGAAAGTTTGAGTAGAAGTTTCCAATCTATAGTTTATAATGACTATAAATCTTTAGTGATGTCAATTTGGCTCTGAATATCTTAAAATGTTTGTATAACACCACACTCTTAAGTCCCACCCCACCTTCCGAAATCCACCCTGACTCAAAGTGCCCCTCTACTTTGGTACATATATAAAGAGTATCAGACTGACTCTATAAAGAGCCTGTCTCTCTCCCTCTCCCTCTCCCTCAGTTAATGTACTTTTCCTCCAAATTCCACAGTTTAATTGTGTGCTGAGTGAAAAAGTATTTTTTCTGTTTTAAATTGTGTGCTGAGTGAAAAAAAATATTTTTTCTGATTTGTTTTAAATGTGCTAACTATTGGCTTCATGGAATGTACCCCAGTCTTATTTGAAAGAGTAAATAACCATTCCCTATTTATGTATACTGTGCTTTTCAGGTACTTCAAATATATTCAGGTACCATGTGTATATAAGAACATAAGAAAATGCCATACTGAGTCAGACCAAGGGTCCTTCAAGCCAAGCATCCTGTTTCCAACAGTAGCCAATCCAGGTCATAAGAACCTGGCAAGTACCCAAAAACTAAGTCTATTCCATGTTACCATTGCTAGTAATAGCAGTGGTTATTTTCTAAGTCAACTTAATTAATAGCAGGTAATGGACTTCTCCTCCAAGAACTTATCCAATCCTTTTTTAAACACAGCTATACTAACTACACTAACCACATCCTCTGGCAACAAATTCCAGAGTTTATTTGTGCAATGAGTGAAAAAGAACTTTCTCTCATTAGTTTTAAATGTGCCACATGCTAACTTCATGGAGTGCCCCCTAGTCTTTCTATTATCTGAAAGAGTAAATAACCGATTCACATCTACCCGTTCTAGACCTTTCACGATTTTAAACACCTCTATCATATCCCCCCTCAGCTGTCTCTTCTCCAAGCTGAAAAGTCCTAACCTCTTTAGTCTTTCCTCATAGGGGAGCTGTTCCATTCCCCTTATCATTTTGGTAGCCCTTCTCTGTACCTTCTCCATCGCAATTATATCTTTTTTGAGATGTGGCGACCAGAATTGTACACAGTATTCAAGGTGCGGTCTCACCATGGAGAGATACAGAGGCATTATGACATTTTCCGTTGTATTCACCATTCCCTTTCTAATAATTCCCAACATTCTGTTTGCTTTTTTGACTGCCGCAGCACACTGAACTGACGATTTCAATGTGTTATCCACTATGACGCCTAGATCTCTTTCTTGGGTTGTAGCACCTAATATGGAACCTAACATTGTGTAACTATTAGGGGTGTGAATCGTGTGATCGATCATCTTAACGATCGATTTTGGCTGAGGGGGGGACGTAAATCTTATCGTCGTGTTTACTTTTTTTTTAAAAATCGTTAAAAATCGTAAATCGGGGGAGAGCGGGAAAACCGGCACACCAAAAAAACCCTAAAACCCACCCTGAACCTTTAAAACAAATCCCCCACCCTCCCGAACCCCCCCAAAATGTTTTAAATTACCTGGGGTCCAGTGGGGGTGGGGGTCCGGGCGCGATCTCCCTCTCTCTGGCCACGACTGCGTTAAGAGCAATGGTGCCGGTGGCCCTTTGCCCTTATCATGTGACAGGGCAAAGGTAGCACCGGCGCCATTTTGGTTCCTGACTCCCGACATCACGCGTGCAGGAGATCGCCCCTGGACCCCCACTGGACCCTCAGGGACTTTTGGCCAGCTTGGGGGGTCTCCCGTATGACATAGTGAGGGCAAAGGTACCACCGGCGCCATTTTGAGGATTGGCAATACGGCCCGCATGTAGGAGGTCGCTCCCAAACCCCCGCTGGATTTTGGCAAGTCTTGTGGGGGTCAGGAGACCCCCCCAAGCTGGCCAAAAGTCCCTGGGGGTCCAGCGAGGGTCCGGGGGCGATCTCCTGCACGCGTGACGTCGGGAGTCAGGAACCAAAATGGCGCCGGCGCTACCTTTGCCCTGTCACATGATAAGGGCAAAGGGCCACCGGCGCCATTGCTCTTAACGCAGTCATGGCCAGAGAGAGGGAGATCATGCTGGGACCCCCCCCCCCCCCACTGGACCCTAGGTAATTTAAAACATTTTGGGGGGGTTCGGGAGGGTGGGGATTTGTTTTAAAGGTTTGGGGTGGGTTTTAGGGTTTTTTTGGTGTGCCGGTTTTCCCGCGCCCTATTTAACGATACAATACAAATGCCCCTGATGATAAATTGGGGGCATTTGTATTGTATCGTGCACTCTAACGATTTTGGATGATTTTAAAATTATCTGACGATAATTTTAATCGTTCAAAAACGATTCACATCCATAGTAACTATAGCATGGGTTATTTTTCCCTATATGCATCACCTTGCACTTATCCACATTACATTTCACCTACCATTTTGATGCCCAATTTTCCAGTCTCACAAGGTCTTCCTGCAATTTATCACAATCTGCTTGTGATTTAACTACTCTGAACAATTTTGTATCATCTGCAAATTTGATGATCTCATTCGTCGTATTTCTTTCCAGATCATTTATAAATATATTGAAAATTAAGGGTCCCAATACAGATCCCTGAGGCACTCCACTGTCCACTCCCTTCCACTGAGAAAATTTTCCATTTAATCCTA
Organism: Rhinatrema bivittatum; assembly: GCF_901001135.1. Lineage (NCBI taxonomy): Eukaryota > Metazoa > Chordata > Amphibia > Gymnophiona > Rhinatrematidae > Rhinatrema > Rhinatrema bivittatum. The sequence goes on along the minus strand of NC_042615.1, from coordinate 646,708,295 downwards.
CTCTCTGTTTCCTGTCTTTTAGCCAGTTTGCAATTCACGAAAAGACATCGCCACCTATCCCATGACTTTTTACTTTTCCTAGTAGCCTCTCATGAGGAACTTTGTCAAACGCCTTCTGAAAATCCAAGTATACTACATCTACTGGTTCACCTTTATCCATATGTTTATTAACTCCTTCAAAAAAGTGAAGCAGATTTGTGAGGCAAGACTTGCCTTGGATAAAGCCATGCTGACTTTGTTCCATTAAACCATGTCTTTCTATATGTTCTGTGATTTTGATTTCTCTGTCCCCAGTAGGCTTAATATCTAATTCTATACCTAAGGAATTGGAGGTACTGGGATTTGAACCCTCATTTCCCTGGTATGAAACCTGCTGTGCTAACCATGAGATTACTCCTTCACTCCTATTTACCTATTCTACTCCATTCATCATTATATAGATCTTTATAATATCTTTTCTCCAGTCATCTCTTCTCCAGGCTGAAGAACCCTAACTTGTTTAGTCTTTCCTCATTGGGGAGCTGTTCCATCCTCAAAACTGTTGAAGCTGTTGGTTTAAATTATCCAGTGACTCCATGCTCATATTAGAATTAATACAATGGTCACTGGCATTTTGTGCAGGTTAACCCAGTTTTCTTGGAAGCTTGATGCAGGCATACAATTTAGGTATTACAAGAAGTGCCAGGGAGGACCAACAGTTCTGTCCTTACCTCATACATGCATAGAGGTCTGTAGTTGCTGCCTTACACAGGCAGATGGGATTCATATATTTCCCTTGAGAACAATAATAGCAGCCAAAGTAGAGGCAAGGTGAGATCTGTAGAAAGGTAGAGGAAAGGCAATGAGATAGTCTTATAATAATCTATGTGTTGTAAAGCAGTTTAGCTATAGGGACACCCATATTATCCATAGGATAGATTTTTTACAGTTATAGGTGTCACTCTTCAGTTCCTTGCATAGAGGATCATATCAAGGAGGAGGAACCGAGGAAGTAGCATTGGAATTGGGGAAGGAGAAGAAAATACAGAAGGAACATCAAAATTGCTTTATGGAATCTCATTTTAAAATGCATTAAGTTTTCAACTTGTTTAATATCCACCAATGTGCTGGAGCTTAATTGATCAGGTATAAAAAAAAAGAACGTAAGAAGAAATACCCCAAAGGATATGAACTGAGCAAATCAATAGTCCGTGGATTCTTAATTCTTAATTTTTGCTACTGGACGTTTTATGGCTTTTCAACTCCCATCTGAAAAGGTGTGAGGTTAGTGATAAATATTTCATAGGTGTTTAAGTGGTAAGGTAAGAAATAGTCTCAGAGCATGCTACAGTCATCTTGTGTCAGAACACATTTAATATCACTAAATATAAAGATGAGAGATTTCACTTTCTTTCAAAATTGCTTACAAACACTAACTGTGCCCCTCTGGATGATTCCTTTTTTTCTGGCAGTTTGAAATAGTATACAAAACATCAGTAGAATAATGCTTTGTTTGTGTTGTGCCAATTTATCTTAATAGTTGAGGTTTCTGAACTTATTTGATCTATTCAACATATGGGACAACCTGCAGCACTATGCATGTCTGATGCATTTATCCACAGCAGCCATGTTTGAAACAATACTTTTCCCAGTATGAGAAAGGCAGCCTGAGACCATAAAAGCAACCAATGTAGACACAAAATCAGACAGAATTACATCTCCACTGTGTGAAGTTCTATTATAATTCAGTGGAGGTGGGGGAAAGGGGAGGATTTATCATGCTGTTATCACTATGAGGTAGAAAGCTGTTTCAACCTTCCTATTCTTATTGTTATACAGAACCAAGTTCTCCATTTGGGATATAAAAATAATCATTTTATTGTGACAAGGAGACCATATGAGTTTATAAAAGAATAATTATATCATTCCATCACTCTCTTTCTTTTAAGCCAAGGGTTTCCTGACTGATTTTATTTTTTATTTATTTATTTTAGGTTTTTCTATACCGGCATTCGTGAGAGTATCACATCATGCCGGTTTACAATAAACAGTGGGGTGATAACAGGAACACTGAACGAAATAAACAACAGGTGCTAACATAAAATAGTTACAGTTGCAATAAAACAAGGATAAGTACAACTAGGAGCAAGAAGAAAAATGATAGGAACTTTAACATAGTATATTAACCAAAGTATTTGCTTTAGACTGCATAGGCTGGTAAGTGAACTTTAAGAATGCCTTAGGGTCTACCTTAAATGGATTAAAATGTATCCTTTTTTTGTGACACAAATTAGTAATATGTATAGTTTGTTTCATTTTTTATTTTCCTATGAAACACTTAGAAATGGAATAAATCTGCCACGTGTTTATTACACTGTCTGTTTAATAGAGAAATTGATTTAGACCATATATTTAAATTTGTATGATTTTATATCATGCACACATTTACACATGTGAGATTTAAAATACACCTAATGCAGATATATATATACCCCTAACTTTAAGTTGTTACTAGAGCAAATGTACTTCATGTATTTTCCTTAAGACATTGTCAGCTGTAACGTGAACAGATAAGCACATTTTAAAACATGCTCGCCATGACATAGCCAGTTTTCCCAATTGGTCTACCAGTTCACCCGGCCTATCTCAAGGTCATCCAGACTCCTCTGGTTCTTCATTGTGTACTCCCCAAGTTGATCCAGACTCCTCCACCTGGAGTGTTAGGACTAAACAGCAATTTCTACAAACTTACTCCTCATGAGGAGCAGCAGTACATGCAGCTAACAGGCCACCGTGCATTCTGCATTGTGGGCAGTTTTAAACTATGGAGTTACATGCTCATGCCCAGCCCCTTTTCCAGCCCTTTCTAAAACTCACACTCGCGTATATATGCACAGAATTTCTGGCTTTTAAAATATGTGTTGCTCACGTGCAGCTCAGATGCTTGTGTATATGGGCTTTTTTAGTGTTAGCAATGCTTTTAAAATATGCCCCTGTAAGTTAAAGGTGCCTGCAAATAATATGGCTTGATTATGGATAGCAAGGGCTAGGGCCTTCTTTTTTGTGGCTGCTGTATTATGGAGCTCTCTCCCTGTTCAACTGAGATGCTTAATGAATGTAAAGGACTTTCGAAGACAGCGAAAATCAATTCTGTTCAGTGAAGCTTTTGAATGATATTTTATTTTATGTCTAGTATGTTAGGCGCCACGGGCGGCTGCGATCGGCCCCTCCTACCTCTGGCCCGGGCATCGGCAGCCGCTCTGTGGCAGGGAGTCGCTCCCGTCGCAGGTCTCTAGCCTTCTCCTCCCCTGCAGTCCCTGCCACAGGCTCAGCGCAGCCCTCCTCGATGGCCGGGAGGCTTCCCGGTCCTTCTCTTCGCGGCATCAGACTGCAGACCTCCGCTACCGCAGCCCACGTCGGAAGGGCGTTCCCTAGATGCCTGGCCATGTCCCCGGAGCCATTCTTAAAGGGGCAGGCAACCTTAACTCAGCCCAGCCTCTCAGATGATGTCAGGATCCAGGTACTATTTAAGGAAGCCTCTCTTCCTGTTCCTTGACTTGGCAATGAGTCTGCTTGCTTTGGTAAGCCTGCCTGTGACTCTGGTGCTCTTGTTCCTGCTTTCTTAAATCCTGTTCCTGCCTTTCCGAGTCCTGTTCCTGTCATCCCCTCTGCAGCTCCTGGACTGATTCTCTGGCTTCTGACCTCGGACTGGCGATTTGTGACTCTCTGGCTTCTGACCTCGGACTGGTAGTTGGTGATTCTCTGGTTTCTGATCACGGACTGAACTTTGACAAACCTTTCATCTTCTCAAGGGCCCACCTAAGTCCAGCCGGCCCTACACACCCAAGGGCTCAACCTGGGGGGGAACAGGGCTGGTATTGGTGAAGCTCCAGTCGGCCCTTGCTCAGTTCAGCCTCGCCTCCCGACGGGGGGACCTGTGGGAGTTCACTTCCTCAGGTAGTGCCAACTTCCCCTCAAGCAAAGGGTCCACATCTCCTCAGCCCTCATTACATAGTACATGTATTTTACTCATTTTATTGCATTACTATTGTGTTTTATACATTTGTTGTTATTACCAAACATTCTGTGAGTGGAGGGAGCAGAATAGAAGATTTTGCATAAATAAATAAAATAAAAGTGCTGTGAGGAGGGAGGTCATCGGACATAGTCATGTAGGATTTAGTTTTGGTTAGGAGAAAGAAAAGGAGCTTTTGAATTTGAATTTTTTAAAATTATTTTTAAATTTGTTTATTGAGTGGATTGTCTTTTGTTTTTTTGTTTTTATTGTTCTTTTTCTTATTAGATTGCCCTTGTGTGCTGGAATACTTGAGTATATGAAAGCTTCTGAGCATTAGGGATACACATTTTTATTATAGTGAACTTTGTCTCATTTTAGTGTGCACTGTTTTGAAATAGTGCACACTAAAAAAATAGCATGCACTAAATTTTGGAATATCATATGTGGAATTGAAACATTTTGCATGTGTTATTTTATTTTAGTAGTTGTTTTGTTTTTAGAGTGTGCTATTTAAAATAACATGCACTGGGTGGGGGGTGGGGTGGATTATATAAATTCAATGTGAACAACTTCGTTTCAAACCTTTGATGTATAACCTACAGCAGATAACGGTTTTGTTTTCATATCCGGGCTGTTTCTTAAGCATGTTGTTCTCCTGATTATATGGTCCGGTCTGTAGGTTGCTTTATGTTGTTGTTTCAATAAAAATCTTTAAATTAAAAAAAAAAAAATAACATGCACTAAAATTAAATGCAACTGAAAAAAATATAAAACAAAAACAAAATGAAATGATTCACTCCTCACGCCCTACTAGCCATTGATCTACACTTATCTTTGTATTATCTATCTCTGATTTCTCTTTTTTTTGTTTTAGGAGATGTAAGAGAGGAGTAGGTATTTGTGCTAGTGGAGAGGATAGTATATGTCTGGAAATGAGCATAAGTATGAGTGAGTGGACATGCTAAGAGTGTGAGTAGTGAGAGGGGTTGGAAGATGAGTGTGAAGAATAGTGAGAAGGTGCAGGAGGTAAGTACTAGAGAAAAGGTAGGGAGGGTAAAATTAGTAGTGACATAGAGATGGAGAGTGAGGAAGAAGTGGAAAGGAGGCAGGATGAGGAATTGGGTGGAAATATGGAGACAAGAGGCAAAGGAAAGAAAATAATGCAGATGGAAAGCACCCAATAGATCTGAGGAAGTCATCTTTACCATTCTGGAAATCATGAAGGAACAGATTTATCTGAAGAAGAGAAGGGCAGCTCAGCAGTATGTGGATTTCGATTTTCATTTCCTTTTGATTTGTTACTAGATCTTAAGTTTTCAAACACTTACAGTAGAAGTAATCCTCTATACCTTGCTTTTGCCTGACTTCCACTCTTTGTAGAATCCCAGACTCAAACATGGGAACAATGGGAACGCTCCTCTAGATCTTGCTAAATCTCATCTAAAATTTAGCATTAACTTTGATTTATAATCCACTTAAATTCAAAGAAACATTGCTTCAAATGGATAATAAAAGCCAAAAGGCACATACATATCCAGATAAGCATACAAAACATAAAACTTCATCAAAAGAATGGGAGATAAACCTTTGAAGATCTTTAAAAATGAAAATTTACATCTTAAAATAAATGTTAAATTGGCTAATAGAGGCATTACATGATCCCATTTCTGTCATCAATTAATCAATCTACTGGCATCATACTGAATGATCAGGAGACTGTGTATAGCATATTTAGGGTGACCCAAATATATACTATTACAATAGTCAAGCCTTAATAGCACAAGGACTTGCATAATTGTAATCTGATCAGATTTTAGTAATAGAGGGCATAGCTGCTTTGCCACATGCAAAACGTAAGAAGTCGATCTATTAACAGCTGTCAAATAATCAGTCTTTTCAAGATTAGAATCTATTAATATCCCTAATATATAACAATGTTGGAGGGAATTATTTATATTTATTATTATTATTATTATTATTATTATTATTATTGCACTTGTTATCCACTACCAACCATTTAATCAATGCGGCTTACAATAAACAATGCATAAATGACATACAGAAATGTGACATATAAAGTAAAATTACAACTTTAAACTTTTTCTTAAAATAAACTTGTAAGCTTCCTCTCACCTTAGTAAAGAATACATTCCATTCCACAGAGCAGAATCCTTTATTGAAAAAGCTTTTGATGGCACCTCCTGAGAACAGCATGCTTTTAAGCCTGGAACACAAAGCAATCTCTGATCGTCTGAACTAAGAGAACTCACACACCTATTTGGGTTTATCAACTCTGTGAAAGAAAAATCCTCCACATAATATGCCTTAGAAATCAAACATAACACTTTAAAATGTATCCTTTCTGATACTGGCAATCAGTGTAAAGACCCCAACTCTGGCGAAATATTTTCACGATAACCAGTACTTGATAAAAATCAAGTTGCCCCATTCTGAACTAGTTCTAAAACCTGTAACAATATCTTTGGCAAGCCTTGAGACAATGCGCTCCATTGAGTTAAGCAAGAGTCTTCCAAAACAAAGGAAGGGGCCATTAATAAAGGAGTCTTACTTAACCAAAGCAGTTCAGATTTGGATGGATTTAATTTTAATTTGTTAGTTCTCATCCACCGAGTAAGGTTAAACAATGGTTCAATCTATCTGGCATTGTGTCTCGATTTTTACCCATGGGACACAGGTGTATGATGTTTGCCTACATCAAAATAGAAATACCTTGGTGGCACAACTATTTGACTAAAAGATAAAAGATACAGGTTAAACAAAATAGATAGTAAAAAGCACCCAGTAGAACACCACTCATCATTAAGGAGATAGAGGAAGAAGATAAATTAACTAACAGAAGATGTTGCGTGTGACCCTCCAAATAAGAACAAAACCATTTTAAACAAGTACCAAAGATCCCCAAAGAAGACTAACAAATCGATCAGGAGCAGGTGATCTATAGTATCAAGTGCTGCACTGAAGTCCAAAAGGATCATCACTGCATCAAGCCCCTGACCGAAATAATGATGAAGGGAATCAAGCAGTACAATTAAAGAGCCTTCAGTACTGTGAGGTTTATGAAACCCAAATTAGGATTCATGTTTCCTATGTTATGAAGCATACAGCAGACAAGTACTTTCTCAGCCACTTTGAAGGAGGGAATGCTATAAGGCAACATCTGATTTTCCCAAACATCTGAACCAAATATGTGATCTTTGACCCCCGCAAGTCTCTGATTGTCACTCTCACAAGAGGCATTTTTCATCCACTCCCCAGTATCAATGTACAGTTTACTCTATACTGTTATCTGTTTGTTTAGTTTTATGATCTAATCCATAATTTAAGCTAGAATAGTTTCCCCTATCCAAGTTTTTAGTCCCCCTGTTCCATGTACCATCTCCGGGCGAATTCCTTTTTCTCTGTTTCAATGTTTCCATGTAAACCGATGTGATTTGTATTTCATACAGGAACCCCGGTATATAAAAATTAATAATAATAATAATAATAATAATAATGTGTGTGTCTACGTTTACCTCCTCTCTGTTGGCATATTTGGATGACCAACAGCAGTCGAAATCCATACCCTGTGTTACGCTAGAAAGACAAAAAAAAATGAAAAGATCAGGAAGAAGGTAGTTAGGCAGCAGGGCATACTGCTGGCCAGCCAAATTAACTGGACAATGTAACTAACATCTGGGATATTAGTGGTGCACAACTGAATATTCCCACCTAATTTTAAGTTGGCCAAATACATTTTTCTCTTGCTCATTGGCAATCCTAAAGTTATCCAGTTATTTTAGCCAGATAATGCTGAAAATTGGCATTTGTCCGATAAACTTAGGTGGCAACACCTGCAACATCCCCGTCATACCCCTGAGAGAGCCAGATAATTTTTTAGCCTGATAAAAATGTATCTGGCTATCTCAGGGGTGGTGCACAGATCTTTGAATCCTTCCATTTGTCTGGCTAAGTTTGAACTTCGCAGGTTAAATGGCATTGAATATATCAATCTCACTGTGCATTTCAAATGGATGTTAGCATTGTAGAAGATAGAGCTATTCTTCTACCTCTGTTAAAGCCCAGGTAAGAGCCTGAGAGAGTAATGTGTGATTCTGATAGAATTATCTTTTGAGAACCTGACATTCTGTCTATTGATGTAACACTGCGTTGATCATGGGGCCCATCCAGTGGCTGATGCACCACACCTCAGCAAGCTCAGGCCCAAGATACCACATCGATGATGTTGGCAGTCTGTGCCAGTATGCCTCTCCTTAGGTGCACATGCACAATCTTTGGATTCTTAAAGAGCCACTAGTGGGGAAAATCCTTGAAGCACACTCAGATGGCTTCACAGTGCCAGGATATTTAAATCCAGGTCTCAGCTTCACTCCCCACCTCAGCAACAGGTCCTCCTACATTCATTGGTGTTAGTTGTTGCATGTTCCTGCCTTCATTTCTGCTCCATTCCTTGTTCCATTTCCTGTCTGCCTGACTCCTGTACCTGTCTTTTCCTGCTTTGCTCTGTGCCTCTCCAATTCTTACCTGCCTCCCTTCTTATTTTTGTTCTAGTCATTCCCTCATTCCTGCCTAGCCCCTGTGTCTATCTTGCTCCTGTCCTCTCTTTTCTGTGCCCCTTGCTCTCCTTGCTCCTCTGACTGATTTCTCGTTGCTTGAAATCTGCCTGAATTCTGTCTCTCTCTCTCTCTCATCCTCCACCTGCCTTGACTCCTTGCCTGCATACTGATGCTGCCTAACCTCTGCCTGCCTCGACCCTTTGCCTGGCCGCTGACTTTGTCTGACCACTGCCTGCCTGATTCATGGACAGCTCTTCCCATGGTTGATGTTTATCTAAGTCCTGACAGCCTTGGAATCCAAGGGCTCAACCTGTGGGGAAAGAGGGTAGTATAGGTGAAGCCTTCTCCATGCCAGCCATAGTAAGTCTGCCTGCTGTCAGTATGGGACTACCCATTACCGCGAGCTGGGTAGTAGTACCAACCATACCAAATCTCAAGGAGACACACACTCCATGACAGATTGCTGAGGCCATGAGTTTGACAGACCCACCATCGTCTCTCTCCACACCTGGTCCGACACTCATGGTACTTCAGCAGCAAGACCAACTGACACAGATAATGGGATTAATTCAAGGTCTGATCATGCATTTGGATGCCCTGCAGGCGCAGGCTTCACCAGTGGTACCACAGGTACCATCTCCTCCAGTGCTCAAATGTATGCCAATGGCTGTTCTGCATCTAGCACCTCAACCCATGTGTAATAAGGACCACAAGGCATGCTGAGACTTCCAACATCATGATTTCATTCTCCTTTGTCCCCATGATCCCCCTAGGGACTTTTTCAGGAAGATAGAACAAAGGTTTAGAAGTATAGTGTTGGAAATTCTCTCTATAAGGTAAACGGTAACTCTCAACAAAGCCATTCTGCTTCAAGATAACACAGATCACTGCAGGGCCGGTGCAAGGGGATTGGGCGCCCTAGGCACCTTCAGCCTTGTGCTGTCCCCCTGTCGTGCCGCCCCCAGCCCCACCCCCGGTCGCATCCCCGACTCCTCCCCCCCCCCCAAAAGAAAACTTACAAAATACCTGGTGATCCAGGTGGGGGCCCGGGAGCGATCTGCCGCTCCCGGGGCCTCAGCTGCCACTAAGCAAAATGGTTGGCCCCTGTCAAAATGCCACTAACCAACCATGGTTGACCCCTGTTGCATGGTAGGGGCTAAAGGCCATCGGCGCCATTTTGCTTAGTGGCAGCCAAGGCCCCGGAAGCAACAGATCGCTCCCGGGCCCTCCTCTGCACCACAAGGGGGCATCAGGAGGGTGGCAAGGTGAGGCAGGGGCTGGCAGAATTATGAAAGGGCACTTTTTGCCCTTTCAAAATTCTGCTGCCTGCCGCTGTACCCCTAAATCGCGGCGCCCTAGGCACAGGCCTAGCTCGCCTAGTGGTTCCTCCAGCCCTGGATCACTGCAATTCTCACTATTTATACTTAGTATTTGACATTATCTTGGCTTAAAGGCACTAATTTCTTATTCAGCTCCCACTGCTTAACAAAATAGAGATCAGCTTAGGTAGATGTTAAGGATAAGTATTGGTATCACACCCTTACAAACCAAAGGGTCAAACTTTGGGGTCCAGAATCATCTCCACTGCTAAGTTAACTTTTATCCTGCATCCAGAAATTCCCAACCAAGGGACCATAACTTTTAAAGAAGCACACGGATGCCCATATATGTGCACATGGATGTGCAAGCAGAAATACTCTAGATTTTTAAATCATGTATAGCTGCGTGCATATGATTTAAAATACGCCTACCGTGCATATGTGTGCTCCTAATTTTAAGCCATTATTTGAGCAAATGTTCTTGACGTATCTTCCTTAGGAGTTTGTCAGCTTTAATGTACACAGGTAAGCAGATTTTAAAATATGCTTGCGTGAAGGACATTTCCAATTTCACCACTTTGACTGGGCAAACTATCTTGAGGTCATTAGCCTGCACTATGTCCCCTGCCATTGAAAAGACACATTCACTGGGCACACTGGTGGGAAGGAGATGAGGTTGTGGGGGCTGGTGCAGGGGGGAAGTTATTGGAAAGGAATGGGATTTGTTTGGGGGGGGGGTGGATTTAAGACAAAGGGGATAGTTTGGGAAAGGGAGTGGGTTTTAAAGGGGCCACGGCGGAAAATCATAGCCCGACCCCTGGGGTGATGTCAGACTCAAATGGGTATTTAAACCCAGCTGCTCCCTGCATACCTCGCCTTGCAACGAGGTTAGCTCCTTGGAGTTTGCTAGTTGCTGTTCTTGCCTGTTCCTGTCTTGTTCCTTCTCCAGCCCTTCCTTGGCATCTCCTGGCTCTTGATTTTGGCTCGTCTCCTGGTTCCTGACTTCGGCTCGTCTCCTGGCTCCTGACTTTGGTCTGTCCTCTGGTATCTTGCTTCCTGCCTGCCTCGACCCTGATTCGTCTTCAGTCTTTGCTGTCTGCCGCCTGCCCTGACTCCTGGTTTGTCTCTTTTCCTGCTCATCTGTTGCCTGATATCTTCTGGACTGCTCCATCCAGGAGGCCTTGCCTAAGTCCAAGTGGCTTGGGTCCTCACGGGCTCCTCCTAGGGGGACCTCAGGCTTCCAGTGGTGAAGTTCCGGTTGGTCTCCTGGTTTCCAGCTTCTTCTCTACTTCGTGACTTCTGGACTACTCTTCAATTACCCGCCTTCAGGAGACTGCACTTAAATCCAAGTGGCTTGGATCCTCAAGGGCTCCACCAGGGGGGATCTCGGGCTTCCAGTGAAGATTTGGTGGGTCTCCTGACTTGAACTGCCTCCCGGCTACGACTTCCACCATGGGCCTCCTCACGGTGCACCTTCATTGTCTCTAGCTGGCTCAAGGATCCATGAACTCAACAGTTTGCAAGGCCATGGACCCAGCAGACATGGCCGGCCTACAGGCCATTCCAGGAATTGCCCAGTGGCTGCAACAGCAGCAACATTGCTTAGATATCCTGATGGCGACAGTAGAGAGGCTGGCAAACCGTTTGGACTCCACACCTCTGGTAGCACCTCCTGCTTTGGTTCTCATGCCTAGCCCCAGACCTGCGGCCTCCACACAACTGCCAGCGCCACCCAGGTACTCCGGGGAAGTGAAACAGTGCCATGGGTTCCTTAACCAATGCTACATACTTTTCACATTATTGCCATCCCAGTTTCCGATGGACCTGGTAAAAACCAGCTATATTGTGTCTTTGTTAGATTGGAGGGCTCTGGCCTGGGCCTCCCCATTATGGGAACATAACAATCCTATTCTTGGAAACCTGCAACAGTTTGTGTCCACATTTCGACACATATTTGATGAGCCTGCCCAAAAATCCATGGTGGTTGCTGAATTGCTGCGACTACGCCTGGGCTCTCGTTCCCTTGCCGAATACGAGGTCGAATTCCGCACGCTGGCCACCGAGCTGGACTGGAGGGAAGACAGTCTTCATGGCATATTCTTGGAGGGATTGTCTTCGCACCTCAAGGATGAGCTAGCAGCAAGGGACCTTCCGGATGACCTAGACGGCATGATCGATCTGGCAGGAAGGGTCTACCGCCGACTCCAACAACAGTTCCGTGAAGGGAAATTAGTTCGTAGACCAGTTAACCTGGCACCTACATTCTCTCAACCTTTGTCCTCTCCCTCTGCTTCTTCAAGCAACCAAGGGGTGGAGCCTATGCAGCTGGGGTGAAGCCCCCTTTCTCAAGAAGAGAGAAGATGTCGACGCTCATTAGGCCTTTGCCTATACTATGGCAACAAGGGTCATTTTTTAGCCCAATGTGGTGAGTGGCCGGAAAATGCCAGAACCTAGGTGTCATCTGGGAGCTGACCCTAGGTAGCCATAATTCTGCTTCTCAATGTACCGTACCAGTTACTCTTGAATTCCCTGGTGGCTCTTTCAACACGCTGAATTTGGTTGACTCAGCAGCCGGAGGAAACTTCATCCTCGCCGATCTCGTTCAGCAATTACAACTCGCCGTACAACCCCCGACTTCCTCCACTCCAAGTCTCTTCATTTCACGGTACTCCTCTCCCGGGGAGCATCTCCACCAGCACTAAACCCCTGACTCTCTATACAGGCCTCTTCCACACTGAGGAGAATTCATTCCTTGTACTAGAGAAGGCCATTCATCCGATTGTCCTGGGCCTGCCTTGGCTTCAAAGACACTCTCCTATTATTCACTGGGACACCTTGCAGTTAGCAGCCTGGGGCCCACAATGCTTCATTTCATGCTTACCAGCATTACCACGACCCAGTATACCATTGTTGGCGACCTCCCTCACGTTGCCATCTCAGTACTCTGAATACAAGAATGCATTCTCCAAGGAGATGGCAGAACTGCTACCGGAACATCGACCGTTCGATTGCGCTATCAATCTCCTGCCTGGGACCACTCCACCTCGAGGTCAGATATACCCTTTGTCCCTTCTGGAGATACAAGCTATGTCCGAATACATTAAGGAAAACTTGGAGCATGGCTTCATTCGCCCCTTGAACTTGCCTGCAGGAGCAGGTTTCTTCTTTGTCGCAAAGAAAGATGGTTCTCTTAGACCTTGCATCGATTACCGTGGTCTCAATGCCATCATGCACAGAGATAGATACCATCTGCCGCTTATCCCAGAACTCCTGGACCGTTTACAAGGAGCCAAGGTGTTTTCAAAACTGGATCTCCGTGGGGCCTACAATCTTGTGAGGATTTGTCCAGGGGACGAATGGAAAACCATGTTCAACATTCGCGACGGACACTGTGAGTACCTCGTCATGCTGTTCGGGTTATGCAATGTTCCGGTGGTTTTTCAAAACTTGATGAACAAGGTACTATGGGATATGCTTCATTCATCTGTCATCGTCTATTTGGATGATGTTCTGATTTACTCTAAGGACATTGCTACGCATTGTCAGCAAGTAAAACAGGTAGTACAACGACTGAGAGACAATCGCTTGTTTGCTAAATTGGAAAAATGCCTGTTTGAACAAGAGTCGTTACCCTTCTTGTGTTATATTGTGTCTTCTACCGGGTTTCACATGGACCCAAAGTATCTGCCATTAGAGATTGGCCACAACCTGTCGGGGTCAAAGCTCTCCAGCGATTCCTTGGCTTTGCTAATTTCTACAAGCAATTTATACCTCATTATTCTCAGAAGGTAGCACCCCTTACAGCCCTCACTAAGAAGGGACCTAATGCCAACGAGTGGTCTGTAACTACACGTCAAGATTTTGAAGACTTAAAACAGGCCTTCCTATAGGACACTACACCATCCAGACCCTCTACGACCTTTTATAGCAGAGGTAGATGCTTCTGACCTGGCAGTGGGAGCTGTGCTCCGTCAAATCTCCAACAAGGGCAAGTTACTCCCCTGTTCCTACTTTTCTCGAAAATTCTCTCCGGCCAAAAGAAACTATGGAATCGGCGACAAGGAGTTTTTGGCCATCAAGCTAGCCTTCGAGGAATGGCATCAATGGTTGGAGGGGGCCCAACATTCCATAGTGGTATACACTGACCACAAAAATTTGGAATTCTTGTGCCATGCCCAATGACTAAATTCAAGACAGGCCCACTGGTCTTTGTTCTTTAGTAGGTTCCATTTCTCTCTACGTTACCATCCAGTGTCAAAAAATATCTGTGCAAATGCTCTTTCCCATACTACAGAGACAGAGGACACACCCACTCCACCTCAGTACATTTTGGATCCTGCAAAGGTCTTATTGGCCACCATGGACATAACTCCCATCAGCAAGATGGTAGTGCCCCTTCATTTAAGAAAGGAGATTCTCGCCTGGGCCCACGATTCCCTTACAACGGGACATTGTGGTAGGGTACGAACCTTGGAATTGCTCACATACTACTACTGGTGGCCTCAAGTAAAGAGAGACGTTCGACTCTATGTTGACTCCTGTCCGGTTTGTGCTAAACAGAAACTGATACCAGGCCGTTCTTGGGGTCTGCTCCAGCCACTTCCCATCCCGATGGAGCCATAGACCCACTTATCTACGGACTTTATAAAGGAATTACCTCCTTCAGAAGGAAAGACAGTCATATGGGTTACTGTGGACAGATTCTCCAAGATGGCTCATTTTGTCCCATTGCCTAAACTTCCGTCTGCTCCTGAATTGGCCCAACTCTTTTCACAGTACATATTTCATGCCCATGGACTGCCACTCCATATTACGTCAGACTGGGGTCCTCAGTTTACCGCAAAATACTGGAAGGCTCTCTGTAAACAATTTGGAGTCCGTTTTGGATTTTACCTATGCATTTCACCCCCAAAGCAACGGAAAAGCAGAACGAACCAATCATTCCCTGAAGGCTTTCCTTAGAGCCTTCATGGGGGACAAACAAGACAATTGGGTGTCTCTACTACCATGGGCCGAGCTCTCATACAACCATCATACCCATTCAGCTACGGGGACATCTCCTTTTCAGCTTGTCTATTTCAGATAACCAAGCCTTCTCTACCTCTTCCCTTGTTGGGGGCCCTCTCCTGCAGCTCAGCTCTCTGCTCAGCAGCTTCATTCTCTTTGGGAGTCTACTCAACTCAAGTTGCAACGAACAGCGACTGCCGCTAAGAGGAACACTGATAAACATTGTCGTCCAGCTCCAGTATTCCAAGTAGGAGATAGAGTATGGTTGAGAACCAAACATATCATCTCCACTTGCCTTCCATGCATCTAGCCCCTAAATTCATTGGGCCCTTTACGGTTTCAGAAAGAGTTGGTATTGTCTTATCGATTACATCTCCCCAGTACTTTGAAGATTTACAACGTCTTCCACGTATCTCTGCTAAAGCCTCTGATTCTCTCCAAATACCGCCGCAATCCAACAGATTCTCCGCAGCCTGTCACTGAGGATGACTCCATCTATCAAGTCTGAGATGTTTTGGATGTTCGCTTCCATCATCGCAGATGGGAGTATTTATTATCTTGGGAAGGTTGTGGACCTGAAGACAATACCTAGGAACCTGCAACTAACATCCTGGATAAATCTCTTCTTTCCCAATTTCACCTGGATCATCTGAATAAGCCCAGACCCCAAGGAGGGGGCGTAAGAGGGGGGTACTGTTGTAAACTTGGACCGCAAGGGTCCCTTACCCTCTCAGCTGCCGGCAACGGCCGAGTCTCGGCACTCCCCGGCCACTCCCGGGCCCCAGCGCGGTCTCTCTGCAGTGACGTCTCCACGAGGGAGATGCCACTGAGTTCCTGCTTCAAACCCCACCCCTTAGGTGCGCACGCGTGCAGGGGTTCAGGTTTTAAAGGGGCCATGGCAAGAAATCTTAGCCCGGCCCCTGGGGTGACATCAGACCCAGCTGGGTATTTAAACCCAGCTGCTCCCTGCATACATCGCCTTGCAATGAGGTTAGCTCCTTGGAGTTTGCTAGTTGCTGTTCTTGCCTGTTCCTGTCTTGTTCCTTCTCCAGCCCTTCCTTGGTGTCTCCTGACTCCTGACTTCGGCTCATCTCCTGGCTCCTGACTTTGGCTCATTTATTTATTTATTTATTTAGTGATTTTTTTATATACCGCGGCACGTTAAAAACATCACCTCGGTTTACAATAAACAATAACACAGTAATAAGCTTTACATTCAAGAGGAAATACAGTGTACAAAATGGTTCAATTATTAACAAGAATTTAAAACAAGTACAATAAACCAATGAACAAATGCAAAGAACAGTTCAATGTTAAATAGGAAGTCGAGTGTTAACCATGTGATCAGAGACAGTAAAGTCAATTTATAGCAGCGAGGAACATCTATACAGGTCAGCAGTGGAGGATCGTAGGGGAAGGGTTATACAGGATAGATAAATCGGAAAATCAGGAGTAGACATGGTCAGTGAGTGTAAGCTTGCTCAAACAGCCAGGTTTTGAGGTTCTGCTTAAATTTCTTGTGGCAGGGTTCTAGGCGTAGATCAGTGGGCATTTTGTTCCAAATGTTAATGCCGGCTATCGTGAATGAGCGTTCTCTAGTGGCCGCATGTTTGATGTGTTTAATTGGAAATAAAGAAAGTTTGGCTTGGTGCATTTTTCTAATTGGTCTCTTTGAAGTGTGGAAAGTAAAGTGGTCGTGGAACCATTGCATATCTTGGTTGTAGATCGACTTATGGATGAGTGTGAGAACTTTGAAAAGAATCCTAGATGCTACAGGAAGCCAATGAAGGAACATGAGAGCTGGAGTAATGTGATCATGGCGGTGTGTATTAGTGAGTAGGCGAGCAGCGGCGTTTTGTAACATCTGTAGTGGTTGTAGTTTGTTTTTCGGGAGACCTAGAAGTATAGCATTACAGTAGTCCAGTTTTGGTAATATTGTGGCTTGAAGCACTGTCCTGAAGTCATAAGGATGTAGCAGAGGTTTAATTCTTTTTAGTGTATGTAATTTGAAGAATCCATTTTTGATTGTATCCGTGATGAATTTCTTCAAGGAGAAATGATTATCGACGATAACGCCAAGGCTGCAGACTTGTTGTAAATGGAGAAAGTCCGAGGGTGAGATGAGTGATGGGTTGAAGGAGGTATTATTGTGTGGTGAAATGATGAGGAGCTCTGTTTTGGAAGTGTTTATTGCTAGGAAGTTTTCAGTAAGAAGTTTTTTTATTTCCATCAGGGCCGAATCCCAAGTTTTAAGGGCATTAGATAATGAATCGTTGATAGGGATGAGGATCTGTACATCATCTGCGTATATGAAATGAGGAAGGTCTAGTTTGACCAGAAGACGACAGAGTGGAGCTAGGTATATATTGAAGAGGGTAGATGAAAGCGAGGAACCTTGTGGAACACCTTGTGCTAGATTTCTAGGTTTCGAAACATAGCAGTTAACTTTTACACTGTATGTCCTGTCCTTCAGAAATGATTAGAGCCAGCATAGGGCAGTGCCAGTAATACCAATTTGTGCGAGTCGGGAAAGGAGGGTATTGTGGTTGACCGTGTCAAATGCAGAAGAAATATCAAGGAAAGCCAGTAAGTAAGAATGACCAGAATCAGTGGTTTTGAGTATTGAGTCTGAGAGTGATACCAGAAGAGTTTCTGTACTATGGTTCTTACGGAACCCATATTGTGAAGGGAAGAGTAATAGATTATCGTCAAGAAAGTCAGTGAGTTGTTTATTGATGACTTTCTCTAAGATTTTAGACAAGAATGGGAGGTTGGATACTGGACAATAGTTAGCCGGTTCCGATGGATCCAAGTCAGTTTTTTTGAGTGTAGGCTTTATTATAGCATGTTTGAGTTGCATTGGAAAAACTCCAGTCGCAATTGATTTGTTGATAATGTTAGTGATGGGGGTGGCAATCCTTGTGGGAATAGAGAGGAGTGTTTTGGTTGGCATGATATCGATCGGGTGTATGGCAGGTTTGATTTTTTTAAGGATCCCCTCAATTTCTGATACAGTTATCGTTTCGAAATTTGAAAGCGTAGTAGACATGCACATGGTGTTGGATGTTAGTAGGGTTGTTGTTGGAGCTGGATTAGAGAAGTGAGCCATGATATTAGCCACTTTGTCATAGAAGTAGGTAGCTAGTTTCTCACATTTGTTTTCATTTTCATTGATTTGGTTGGTATGTATGGTAGGAGTGATTATGCTAGATACATATTGGAAGAGGGCACGCGGGTTGAACTGGTATTGGTGTATTCTTGCTGTATAATAGTTTTTCTTGGATTCATCGGTGGTTTTACGGTATTTGTGGAGTAGGGATTTGTACTTTAGAAGTAGTGTTGGATCTTGGTTTCTGCGCCATCTCCAACTGAGATGTCAGGAGCCAGGAGATGAGCCAGGAGGCTCATCTCCTGGCTCCTGACTTTGGCCCATCCTCTGGTATCATGCTTGCTGCCTGCCTCAACCTTGGTTCGTCGTCAGTCTTTGCTGTCTGCCGCCTGCACCAATTCCTGGTTTGTCTCTCTTCCTGCTCATCTGTTGCTGGATATCTTCCGGACTGCTCCGTCCAGGAGACCTCGCCTAAGTCCAAGCAGCTCGGGTCCTCACAGGCTCCTCCTGGGGGGACCTTGGGCTTCCAGTGGTTAAGTTCCGGTTGGTCTCCTGGTTCCAGCTTCTCCTGTGCTTCGTAACTTCTGGACTACTCTTCAAGTACCCACCTTCAAGAGACCGCGCTTAAGTCCAAGCGGCTCGGATCCTCAAGGGCTCCTCCCGGGGGGATCTCGGGCTTCCAGTGGTGAAAATTCGGTGGGTCTCCTTACTTGAACCGCCTCCCGGCTACGACTTCCACTGTGGGCCTCCTCATGGTGCGCCTTCATCATCTCTAGATGGCTCAAGGGTCCACGAACTCAACATAAATAATACATTTAAGCAAAATAATCAATTGAAACACAAACTACCAAATGCCTCACTATAAACCTGAGCCTTTAAAACCTTTCTTTCTAAAACTTTATATTATCTCTTTGTAGACAAAAATTCACAAAATGATCATTTCAAAGGAATTAAGATAAGGGAGAAGAAATGAGAAATAAGATGAAATGTAAAGAAACAGGAAAGTAGTATAGCTCAGTGGACTGGGGTGATAGTTTTTTTTTAATTTTTTTAACAAGATATTTTGTTAAGGACAATTTTATTATCACTTTATTGGAATGAATGACAAGAGGATTAAGAAATATATTTTATTTGTGAATTTTGCATGTTTGGACTCTCCACTCCACCAATAACAATAGTCAGTTTTTTTGGTGCCTATTTGAAATCTATAAAATGGCATTTCTTTGCTTCTTTGTTCAGGCATGCCAGAATGTACAGCATCTTCTGAACTCCTGAAGCAGAGACAATCCTTGAACATAAGAACATAAGAATGGGGCGGATTTTAAAAGGCAAGCACGCGTAAATCCTTCCGGATTTACGCGCGCAGGGACCTCGCGTGCCGGCGCGCCTATTTTAGATAGGCCTCCGGCGTGCGTAAAGCCCCGGGACGCGCGTAAGTCCTGGGGCTTTCGAAAAGGGGAGGGAGGGGGCGTGTCCTGGGCGTTCCTGAAACGACGCGGCGTTTCGGGGGCATGCCCCGGCGTTTCGTGGGCGGGCCCGGAGGCGTGGTGCCGGCCCAGGGGCGTGGTCGAGGCCTCCGGACCAGCCCCCGGGACCGGAGGACGGAGTGGGGCTGCCGGCGACGCGCACAAAGTTACGCCTACTTTCAGCAGGCGTAACTTTGCCGACAAAGGTAAGGGGGGGGTTAGATAGGACCGGGGGGGGGGGGGGGGGGGGTTAGGTAGGGGAAGGGAGGGGAAGGTGGGGGGAGGGCGAAGAAAAGTTCCCTCCGAGGCCGCTCCGAAATTGGAGCGGCCTCGGAGGGAACATGCAGCTCGCGCTGGGCTCAGCGCGCGCAGGTTGCACAAATGTGCACCCCCTTGCGCGCGCCAACCCCGGATTTTATAAGATATGCGCGGCTACGCGCGTATCTTTTAAAATCCAGCGTAATTTTGTTCGCGCCTGGTACGCGAACAAAAGTACACGCTCGCGTATTTTTTAAAAATCTGCCCCTAAGAATATAAGAAATTGCCATGATGGATCAGACCAAGAGTCCATCAAACCCAGCATCCTGATTCCAACAGAGGCCAAACCAGACCTCAAAAACCTGGCAAGTACCCAAACATTGATCAGATGGCTCAACCAGGTCAAATTTCTTAAGTAAGGACTTTATCATCTTATCTAAAACAGAAGATTCAGCTAGGGGAGAGTTTAAATCTTCTTTACCAGTCAAGAAAACTGGAGTGGGTCAAAAGATATACAGTATACTTATTAGAATGATATGTAAGTAAACACTTGCAAGGATATTTTAGAAAAAAAAAGCTCCAATCTGCAACACTGTTGGTCTCATCAAAAGAAATTGTCTATGCTTCTTTTGTGTGTTTCTGACATCAGGAAGCATTCTCACTTTGCAATTCAGGAAAGACTTTAATTTAAGTAAGATTTAAAAATGCCATTTTCTATCTGAACCCCAATATTAAGGATACCAGCAGAGTAGCTGGTATCACAGAGTCTCCATCTGATTTCTCTAAAACACCAAATTTAACAAAACCATATCTTCTTGTAACTCCAATTGCTGTTCTTCCACTGGCTTGTTCTTAAATTGTGCCACATAGGGGCAGATTTTATAACATGCGCGTGTGGCGTACATATGTGCGTGCTACCTGGGATGTGCATGTTATAAAATCCAGGGTCGGCGCGTGCAAGGGGATGCACAATTGTGCACCTTGCGCGCGCCGAGCCTGCTCCGAGTCGCGCTGCCTTCCCCCGTTCCCTCCTAGGCTGCTTTGAAATCCTTTCCTTTGCCAACATTTAAAAAAATGTTCAAATTATATTAATAATAAATTTTTTTTACCAGCATTGCTGCTACATTTTTTGCTTCCAATATCTTGCTTTCAACTTGATCTAATCAATTTTTATAATTTTAATCTCAGTCTCATGTTCCCCAACTGTAACTAATACCGCCTCCACTTTTGGTATTTGTCCAGAAAGCGAATGCCCAGTATTCAAAACTACATCCCAAATAATTTCTGGATTAAATTATTTTGAATACTGTAAAGGAAGAAAATCTGAGGAAAAATCTTTTTTTTCTGAAATCAAACCTGATACTAATTGTTGAATTTTATATATTTCTGTAGTACTGTTTTATGGATTTTAAGGATTTATAATCCACCCTGTTCACTTTTCAGTTGAAAGTTCTAGAATAAAAGAATCTTGAAATAAAAAATGTTGATTGCCTCTAAGTCACAACCTCAGGTTTGGTTTCTTGTGGCCAAGGCACATCACCCATCTGGAAAAGTTTCACGGACCAAACAATAGAAAGAGGTTCATTGTTTACATTCCGCAGCACTCTCATTCCCTCCAACTCTACCCAGTTCACCAGCATCATGCATAGGAGCCGGGGCAGGGGATACAACAGTGCGAACTTGCATTGCTGATCGTACTGGAACGGCCCATTCCTCAGGACTTAAAGATGACTCCATGCCATTGGAGTCTCAGTGGATGCTGTGGCTTGGACTCCTGTCTGAGTCATGTAGCGAACTTCGGGGTCACTGCCAAGCGACAAACTGGGTTTGGAGGATAATTTTAAAGAGGAGAAAGAATAACTAGCCATCGGTGAGACGTTTCGGCTATGTTCAAGCAGAGAAGGCACATTGCGCTACTGCCATCTTGGGTTCCTGATTTGGCTGGATGACTATATATGCAATTACTACCTGTATACCTATAGTACATGTAATCCATTTTGAAGTGTCACGACTCACGAAAGGTGGAATATAAATAAAATAAACTTGAAATGTACACTAATAAAGGCATAAAGAAATAAATATTTGAATAATATATTATTAGGAAATGAATGGAGAATAAAATAAAGAATATCATAATGCCTCTGTATTGCTCCTTGAGTATTGTGTGCAGTTTTCATCACTGCATCTCAAAAAAGATATAGCAGAATTAGAAAAGGTACAGAGCAGGGTGACTAAAATGATAAAGGGGATGGAATTATTCCCCCTTTGAGGACAATCTCTTGAGGACAGAGTGGCAGACTGGAGCAGCTGAGGCAGACTTTCAGGGACATAGTAGCCAAGTCCCAATTCCAATCTGGCAGTCCTAGTGCTGCCTTGGAGGAGGAAGATCTCCTGGTCAGAGAGCATCCTTTCGTGGACTATAATATCCATGTGTTTCTGAAAAAAGATAAGTGACAGTTTGCATGTCAGACAATATTTTGCATCACAGAAAAAGATCAAATATTGTATACAGTTTCAAATAAACCAATATTTATGCATATAAAAAACACCTTAGCAGCAGTCTCTAGTGTGCTAGTATGGTGGCGGAGGTGTGATGCTCTATTTATACACCTTTTAAAAATGTATTTATAATTTAAAAAAAATCCCCCAAATTAAGGAATACAATGACTGAAGTAATCATATTTGCAGATGATACAAAACTATTCAGAGTAGTTAAATCACAAGCAGATTGTGATAAATTGCAGTAGGACCTTGTGAGACTGGAAAATTGGGCATCCAAATGGCAGATGAAATTTAATGTGGACAAGTGCAAGGTGATACATATAGGGAAAAATAACCCATGCTGTAGTTACATGATGTTAGGTTCCATATTAGGGGCTACCACCCAGGAAAGAGATCTAGGCATTATAGTGGATAATACTTTGAAATCATCGGTTCAGTGTGCTGTGGCAGTCAAAAAAGCAAACAGAATGTTAGGAATTATTAGGAAGGTAATGGTGAATAAAATGGAGGATGTTATAATGCCTCTGTATCGCTCCATGGTGAGACCACACCTTGAATACTGTGCACAATTCTGGTCGCTGTATCTCAAGAAAGATATAGTTGTGATGGAGAAGGTACAGAGAAGGGTGACCAAAATGTAAAGGGGATGGAACTGTTCCCCTATGAGGAAAGACTAAAGAAGTTAGGGCTGTTCAGCCTGGAGAAGAGATGGCTAAAGGGGGATATGATAGAGGTATTTAAAATCATGAGAGGTCTAGAACGGGTAGATGTGAATCGGTTATTTACTCTTTCAGATAACAGAAGGACTAGGGGCACTCCATGAAGTTAGCATGTGGCACATTTAAAACTAATCGGAGAAAATTCTTTTTCACTCAATGCACAATTAAACTTTGGAATTTGTTGCCAGGGGATGTGGTTAGTGCAGATAGTATAGCTGGGTTTAAAAAAGGTTTGGATAAGTTCTTGGAGAAGTCCTCCTGCTATTAATCAAGTTGACTTAGAAAATAGCCACTGCTATTACTAGCATCAGTAGTGTGGGATATATTTAGTTTTTGGGTACTTGCCAGGTACTTGTAGCCTGGATTGGCCACTGTTGTAAACAGGATGCTGGGCTTGACGAACCCTTGGTCTGACCCAGTATGGCAATTTCTTATGTTCTTATGTTTTAAGCAGTCAAGAACAATTCTAAAATACATATTTTCCATTATAGTCCTTTACACAGCTGTTCCTAGTCTCTGTATAATTGAGAGTCAAACCATAATCCAAGGAATTTAAACATAAATAAGATAAGAGCTCCTGTCACATGATAGTTGCAAAGGGTGGCAGGTGCCATTTTGAATAATGGCAGACACCGGCCCAGGAGTTGGAGTTTGCTCCCGGGTCCCCTGCTAGACCACCAGATGTTTTTTATGAGACCTGGGGGAGGGGGGTTTCAAGAGGTGGGCTAGGGTGAGCGGAGGGGTCAGTTGGTGGGGGGGGGCTCAAAATTGTACTACATGAGAAGGGTTGGGTCAAGTTCTGTTTTTCTTTAAATATTGTTTTTTTTGGCTCCTCACTAAAATGTCCACTCCTATAGTTTAAAAGAATTCTCTGTGTAAGGCAGGTCAGCAAATGGAAGAGAAAAGAGGCCAATATGGTTCTATTAGGAGGTAGCAGAAATAGTAGAAAAAAAGAGAGTAATATTCAGAAAATATGAAAGAACATAGGCAGAGAACGAAAGGCAGATTGATGAGGAAACAAAGGGAAGCATTGAAGGAAGTTGAACAAACAAAGATCCAAACAGAAGAAACACATGAAGGATTGCATGTCAGTTTTAAAAAGTATGTTTATGCTCTCTTTCCCCACACTCTATCTTACATGTTCACTCAACTCTGCTTATTTCCATTCCCCATCCTCTCTCCCTCATTTCTGCTCTCTCGTTCCCTCTATTCCCTCCCATGCTTATTCCCCACTCTGTCTCAGAAAACTCATCAATCCAGCTCTACCTCCTTTACTTTGGTTGGCAGAGCCTGAGGAACTCTGTTAGCCTCACAGCTCTGGCCCTGTTTCTGCATGAATGGCACAGCCTTGGTAACCTCT
Organism: Rhinatrema bivittatum; assembly: GCF_901001135.1. Classification (NCBI taxonomy): domain Eukaryota; kingdom Metazoa; phylum Chordata; class Amphibia; order Gymnophiona; family Rhinatrematidae; genus Rhinatrema; species Rhinatrema bivittatum. Next base: position 646,683,984 of record NC_042615.1, on the reverse strand, counting down.
CATTAGTGAGACTGCACTATGAGTATTGTGTTCCGTTTTAGACTTTGAGAAGTTGGAAACAGTTCAGAGACAGGCAACTAAAGTGATGCAGGTCTCACATACATACATAGACTTAAGACATTTAGTGGTCCATATTCAGTCACAGACCAGCTAAACACAAAAGCTGGATGAACTTATTTGGCTAACTTGGCTGGGATTTCAGCGGCACAGCCGTACTGCTGAATATCCCCAGCTATTTAAAGTTAGGCGGATAAGTTTATTCTGCTAACTTTGGGACAGCTCTTCATCTGTCCTAAAGTTATCTGGCTGACTGGGACATAAGAACATAAGAAATTGCCATTCTGGGTCAGACCAAGGGTCCATCAAACCCAGCATCCTGTTTCCAATATAGGCCAACCAGGCCACAAGAACCTGTTAGGGCCTTATCGCGTGAGATAACACCGCAATGCACGCGATAACAACGTAATGCACATGATAACACTGTAACATGCACGATAACGCCATAACGTGCACGATAAATAACGCAATGCAAAATGTGTATGCAAATTAAACATTGAGTATTCAAGTGGGAGGAGTTTGGGCAGACTAAATTGAAATGAGGTTCTGCTAGCGTGGAATGCTATAGAGTAATGCACACTATCACGGGATTTAACACCAGAAATAACTACACATTTTTCTTTTTTGTAGTACGGTGAAAAAACTTTTTATTATGCTCCTGCGGCCGATATCATGGATTGCAATTATCATGCACGATAAAAAGAGATATTCTAAAAGACACATCTACCAGGCCTTCCAGGGCCAGTACAATCACCTGTTCTTACCTGGCCTTGCTTCCTAAAACCATAGGGGTAGATTTTAATAAAGTACGCCCGCGTGTACTTTTGTTCGCACACCAGACGCGAACAAGAGTACTCCAGATTTTAATAGATACGTGCGTAGCCGCGCGTATTCTTTAAAATCCAGGGTTGGCGCGCGCAAGGCTGCCCAAAATCGGCAGCCTGCGCATACCGAGCTGCACAGCCTGCCTCTGTTCCCTCCAAGGCCACTCCGAAATTGGAGCGGCCTCGGAGGGAACTTTCCTTCCACCCCCCCACCCCCCGCACCTTCCCCTACCTAACCCACCCCCCCAGCCCTATTTAACACCCCCTACCTTTGTTAGAAAAGTTACGCCGGCGCACGATTCCCCAGCCAGGGAGCAGTTTCGGAGGCCTCGGCCATGCCCCTGGGCTGGAACCACACCTGTGATCCCGCCCAAGATGAGCGCCACCGCGACACACCCCCTGACATGCCCCCGACATGCCCCCCCCCCCCAGGAAAGCCCTGGGACTTACGCATGTCCCAGGGCTTGTGTGCGCCGCCGAGCCTATTCAACATAGGCTCAGCGCGCGCAGGGGGAGCTTTAGGCAGGTTTTCGGGGGGGGCTACATGCGTATCACGCGCGTACCCCTTTGAAAATCTGCCCCATAATGTTAGTGGCAAGTTTAATTGATGGATGTCCTGGCTCCAGGTGGGCTGCCCCTACTTTCAATGAGTTGGCCCCACAGGGTAGCAAACTGGGGACAATCACATCCCAGAACCATCGGGTATGGGAGTTTGGAAAGGATTTTGCTTCCATTATGGCTTGTTCTGCCAGGGTCATCTGCACTACCCAATTAGTTGAATATTTCTGTTTATCATCATGGTTATCACCTCTTATAGTTGATGTTCTGTTTTTGGACCAGATCCTTGTGAATTAGAGTCACACAGATAATAATTCCAGATGAATTCATGCAAAGGAGTTTTGCCTTAATATAGAGGCATCATGGCAGGATTCAAGAAATTTCAGTACCACATCCATTACCACAAATAGTGGTCAATGTGTAAGGAATGCACATTACTTTGTATGCTATAAATATGACTTTATATAGTAGTATTACCTAGTTCTACTAAGAGTCAATGTGAGTGAATCATGCTGCCTAAAGTGCTAAACAGACTACAGCATCTTAATACTATTTTTGTCTTCTGATATCTATTACATTCATAGTCCCATAGATGTCTGCTATGTTTATGAGAAGTAAGAGATCAATATGTGATTTAAGGTCTGTACACATGTAGAAAGTGTGTGTAAAACAAACAAATGTGAGTGGATGAACATGAAACAGAGAAAGGAAGAGTAAACTTGTGACTGTAAAAAAAATAGGGTTTGGAAAGAATGAGAAAGATCTTGAGCCAATTGAACTAAGAATTTACAACAGTTTTGTGCCTATGGGGAAAATGTTTAGGGCATATGGCCCTAGGTACATATTTGGTAAGATAATACAGACCTAAGTATAGCCTGAATCTGTTTTTCAGAGGAAGCATCTCAATCCCTGCATATAAATATGGCACTGGCACCTTAAAACCCGAGTTTGCATGAAAAACTTTAGGAAGAGTTTTAAAACAGAGGAAGGCCGTAAATACTTTTTTCTTTTTTTGGCCCAGCATATTCCTCCTTCTCTTTTGGAAATCAATCAGAACTAGCATCTACTGGGTTATGGTGCCATATGTCTTTATTCTCAAATTCCTGTTTTGTTTTGTTTTTAATTGTATTTATTTAAAATATTTCTATACTTCCCCCCCAAAAAATCATCCTAAGTGGTTTACAACAGTACAAAAATATAGTAAAAACAAATATGCAAATAGTGAGTATTCATTGCAACTCTTCCAATCCAGTCTTGCCCTTTTAGTGAGAGTCCTTGAGTAGAGGCCATAGACTGCTTTTTCCACAACTTGTTAAACCTGTATCCTGAATCTGGTCACTAGATGTCACTGTTGTGTGATAGCTGTGATTCCCTCACCACAGAGCTGGGAACACTGCCTTGTAAGCATTCCCGTCCCAGCCAGTACAAAGTACAGAATTTGTGCTCAAAAAGATTTTTTTCTTTATGTTTTCAGAGTTAAGAGAGTTTGTTAATGGTAGATTTCCTATTTTTCACCAAGTTTCAAAATTTTTTGGAATTGCCAAAATCAATAAAGTGAATTGCATTATTGAGACAGTACTTGGACCCTGAGTTACTCTTGCTACTGTGAGAATTAAGCATGCTTGAGTCTGAGGACTCCCAGAGACTACTAAATGGCATGCATGAAATTTAGTGAATCAGTCTTGGCAGGCAGGTCAGAAACCACTGTGTGGAGAGCATTAGTGAAGTACCTACAGTGACTCTTCCTGAGCCCAATGAATAACCCTTTTATGGTTAGGGACAAATATCCTTTTTGTTTTTGTTTTGTTTTTTTTACTGAATATTTTGTGACTACATGCTTATATCACATTTACTATGTTATTTTTCTGATGTTTGCTGTCCAGAAGCCAAATTTATTTTTGGGTGAATTGGGTGAATACAAATTTCAATTTAAATATGACCTGCTAAGTGGCACTGACAGATTGTTGTTCTGCATGATCCCATGAATTAGGCCTATGGCTGCAGATCAAGTTATGTCATCAGCCATTCTTGGTTAATTTACAGCATGGAATGCTGCTCGTTCACATTCTGCTGCCTGCCAGATGCATGCAAGCCTTTGACTGCTTTGTTATTGAACTACATGTTTAGAATTTGAATCACTTCTGATCCTGAAAATTTTTAAAAGCAGCAATTGAAACAAGGGAGCCTAACTTTCAAACCTATTCGCAGTACTGCATGTGGATATGCAGAGATTTATCCTAGTACTTTTATAAACTTCGTAATGGGAGCTGCACAGTTTACAAAATACCACATATTTGTGCTCCAAAAGTACATGTATGTTTCAGAAAGCACATGTATTTCCAATGCAATAAAAGAGCTTACTTTTCCTACCTATTTTATAAACACATGCATATATTTTAGGTTCATAAAAATATAACATTTACACGTATAAAAAAAAAAGATGTTTAATAATAATGTACGTGAATATACTGTTTGAAAATACTTTCTTGCACACATACTTGAAATCACCAGTTCATCAATACCTCTGCCAGTTCACCCAGCCCATCTCCAGTTCACCTAGACCATCTAGTACTTCATCCTGAACCCCCACCAGTTCTCCCAGACCTCTCGCCCAAAACCTGCAGACAACAGACAAGTCCAATTTCAGTTGAACTAGTGTAAAATTGGGCCAATAGGTGTAAAATTGCCCTAACGCAAGCAATACCAACCGCATTGTGGCGGTAGTATTTAAATCAGGGGAAGGGGAGGAGTGTTGCCGGGGTTTGGGCAGGGTTATGGCCCGGCAGCGCTGCAGGCGATAATGTTTGGTTGGGGGGGAGGGGGAAGGGGGAAGGGGGAAGGGGGAAGGGGGAAGGGCTCTCTCTCCCTCTTCCTGCTTTTTCTCTACCAGCTGCAGTGGGAGCCTCTTAGTTGTGTGGATGATAAAGAACAGGCACCAGTTGTTTCCAGTGTGATTATTACTGCTGTTTACAATACCTTGTTTATTACTGCTGTATATAAGAGACATTAATGTTGAATTAACTATGGAACAACATTCAGGGCCTAGGAAATAATCTTCCATACACACCCCTACCCCCAACAAGGACTTCACAGATGTTTAATATCAGGAAATGAAAGTTACACATTTAAGCCCATAACTTGAGTTGAGGTCTTTGGGATCCTGAGATTGGACGCTAGAGCAAGGGTTATAGGAATAAACTAGAGATAGCAGCAAAATGCTGAAGGTTTGGATAACATTTGATAAGAAACATGATGGTAGAAAAAAGGCCATATGCTCTATCCAGTCTGCCCATCTGCCCAACTAATTTAGCTTTACAATTCCTTCAGCGATATAAGGCATAAAGAACATAGATAAGAAGGCATGACAGAAAGAAGAAAGGAAAAGGAAGGAGAAGGAAAAATGAGATAAAGAAACAAAGAAATAAAAGGAATATGAAAAAGAAGCAGATTTAAAGAAGAGATCAGCTAGACACATGCAACGAAATTTAGAAATCATTTTATTTTTAAAATGAGGTGATACAAAATGTCTTAAAGGGTTTCATGGAGAGTGGATATGTGAGAGTGTGGCTCCCCCACACGCTCCCATTTAACCACTTTAAATATTTTAGCAACCAAACAAGATCAACAAGAACCATTGTTTAAGGAATTCTTAGGACTAAACAGTGAGGAAATGGGTGAACTTATGAACTCTTCACTGACGGCAAAAGTGGCTCAGAAAACACCAGGCCACAAAGGGTCACATGTGGTGATGGCAAATCTGGATACTGAGGAGGGCAGCGCAACTTCATCAGATGAGGCTATTGATGGAAAAGGCCAAAGGCACCAATCTCGGAGAAATGTATTGGTTTGAATAGCATTAGGCATGGAAATGATTAGAAGAAATGTATCGGATGTGCTACCAGAGTGGATGATATGGAAAAGTGTATTACAGCGCTAGAGAATGTGATTGAAGCAAGAGCATCCTGGTTCAACAAAATGCTCTGAAATATTTATGAAACAACTATTAGATTTTGAATCAAAATCCATCCAAAATGTATTTAGCTTACAAGTCAATAGAGGATGAAATAATTTGCCTAAGGTCACATGAAGCCTTAGTGGGATTTCAACCCTGGCAGCCTACTGTCCTAACATTAGACTGCTTCTCCATCCTGCTCTAGAAGGAATAACATTTGATGAATACTCAGTGTTCCAGGAGGTTCAGAGAAAGTGGGACTTTAAAAACCTGGTAATGGAGATACTGAAAGAGACCGTAGATATAAAGGGTAGTAACATATAACCTATCAAGTACATTTTCAAGGGAATTCCGCACATAAAATCTCCTAGTACGTTCAATGTATGCACGTACAAGCAATTTTAAAAAGAGACTGAAAAGGTGTGAACTCAGTGTTCATGCAGGAAAGTAGGCAGGAACAAACTGGGCGTGTTTTGGGGCATGTCAGAGCATGAGTTGAATGATTGCACATACTTTGCTATCGTATAACAAATGAGTGAACACCATAAAAAAATGCACAAACACTTTGATACCTGCTATGCAACGTGCCAAATTCAAACTTTCATTGTCTTTATTGACCTGGCATTTGGCATGGTGGCTTTTCATGATGAGTTGAAAGGACAACTTGTTAGGAGCAGAGGGAAAGGGTGCTGGGAGCTAACCTGGAAATCGCTGGTCTTGCCCTTAAGCTTGTTTGGCATCTCATTAATTTTTTTTTATGGGTCTGCCTTTCTGTCTAATGCAAAATTTGCTTCCATTCTTTAGAGGAACCTTTTAGTGGATGGCAGTACATTTCTGAGGGTTTGTGTGTCACTGGAACTTACCTGGGCTAACTAGGTGTGTGTCTGAATGGTGGTAAAGTGACATTCAACATGAGAATTATAAACTTATGGTTACTCAAGGCACTACATTTGAGGAGGGAGAGAGAACAGAGGAGGAGAGGCAGCTTTTTATGCCACTGGCACCTTTCCAACACCTCTAGGTGTATTGATCAGTTTGTAGCTGAGTTTCTCTGGAAAACACATCACTATATATCTTTCCCTCAGAGAGGACAGCAACAACAACAACAACAAATTATAACCAATTTCTAACAAATTGCACCTTTTCCCTCGGTTCTGGGGAAATGAATAGTGCATAGCATAGACTTTTTTTTTCCTGGGACATCCTTTACTTTTCAGAGCTGGGGTGGCTCAGATACCTTGTACCACCCAAGTCTGATGCTTTTGCAGAGGTGTTTGGTCACTACTGACTATGCCTTTGGAGGCTATGGACACATAAGGCTGAGGCAAAGGATGATAGGTGCAGGAAGGCATCAGGGCAAGAGAGGGTCCTGAAAGCTGATGATTGGGGGTGTGGCACCATGAGCAGTCTTAGAGTAACCAGAGGACAGAGTCAGACTGGACTCTGGCAGAAATCTTGCACAAACTTCTTTAATAGTGGCAAGAAAACAAACAAAAGTAGCTCTGCTATTCTCTTCAGAAAAACAACACAAAGATAATATTACACTTACAGTTCAGTAGCATTTTCTTTCTCTAGGATTCCTTCCCTCCCCTGGGTCTCCTGTTCCCTCCTGGACTTGGCTAATTACGCACCTTCCCAGGAACCTCAGCCCAGACCAGGATTCCGTGATGTCTTAAGCTTAAGGTGGAACATGATAGATCTCTGAATCTATTCCTTTAAGGTATTTGGGGGTTTTCTTCTGTATCCACCTTCACATATCCTGCCCTTCAGCTCAAACATCTTAGGTTGAGTGCTTGCCCTTACTAGGAGTATATTCTTAAAAAAACACATTCCCTCTCTTCATTCCCAGCCCACTGCTGGGGCTGTTTAACCCATCTAAGGTTTCTCTTCTTCAGCTCATTTGAGAAACTGCTCCAGGGTTCACAGGGTGCCTACTGTTCCTAGTTTGTCCCAGTAAAGCTCCTTTTCTTTGTTTACTGAATGTCTGGAATACCCTAGTTCCCCTTGGCAACAGTGCTCCTGGGTTCTTGGTGACAAGCCACCTGACCTGCCTCAATTGCCCATAAGCCGACTCCACAGGTTTTTAAACTGGGGACAATCGTGCCCTAAAACCAACAGATATGGGAGCTCGGGAAGTATGCCCACATCCATAACGGTTTGCCCTGCTGGAGCCATCAGCAGAACCCGACTAATTGGGTACAGCTGCTGTTCACTGTGACCAAAGATTAGTGTTGCCTTCTTTTTCTAATTTATCTGTCCACTCTGGGCTAAGTATTTATATCTGAGGGTCTTACTGCATCCCAAATCTACTAGGGCCTGGGTGGGCACCTAATGAGGATCCATTGAAATTACAAAGTCTGAAAGTTCCCCAAGTGGCCCATCTACCAAGTTACAGTTTTGCATTTTTGCAAAAATATCTGCCCATTCTTGCTTTCACTCCTCTTTTTCCCTTTGAAGACAGTTCTTCCTTGTGTGCTCTTTCTCTGGGACTTGTTCCGCTTTGATTTCAGCAGTGCCTGCAAAAGGTTTGGCACTACATTCCTTCATGTGACTGAGTTCTCTCTTGTGTTGTTCCACTAACTTGCATTCCCATTCTGTGTCCTTCAGCCATAGGCAGTCCTTATCAGCATGGTCGTCTGTCTTACAGAAGGAACATGACTGCAATGCATGTTTAGTTTTACGTTTACCCTTTCCTTGCCAAGGGCTCTTTGTTTTCATCTTTATCATAGGCACAACTCTCTTCCTTATATCCATTCTCTCCACAAAGTGAACAAAAGGAAAAAGTGTCCAAACCCACGTGAGTCAGGAGGATAGGTACCTCTGAGATTCCCTTTTTTCTCAAACTCTTCAGTCACCCCTGTTTTGAAAGTCCTCTCTTGTCAATACCTGTATTAATCTCTGCTGTTGGCTGAGATACCAAGTTGACATCCATGGCCTCAGTTCCTTGGTATCGGGAGTATCTGGCCAAATGTCCTTGCTTCCACAGTTGAAACAAGTAGAGTAGCCCAATGGCTGTGCTTTAAACATGGAAGCAGAGCTGTCCTGCTCTGAGGACTGTTATTGGGGGTCCTGTGTTCTCATCACCATTATAGGGAGCCTATGCAGGTTGTCTCGCCAGTCTCCAAACTATTTCTGGCATCAGCTGAACCCATTGAAAGGCATCTGCCACTTCCAAGACTTTCTCCAGGGAGAGCTTTGGTTGTTGACACCCTCCTATTCCTCGTGGACCAGTCCAGCCCATCCAGAAATTGCTCCAAAAGGACCTGATTGACTACCTCAGGGATTGTCTTCACCTCGGGCTGTAGACACTTCCATCTGGCATCTTTTAGTTGATGGAAAAGTCTTCATGGGGTTTCCCCTGGCTGTAGAGTACTCCTTTGAAATCTCTGCTGGTAGGTCTCTGTCATATAATCTGCTCTTTCTAGGATGGCAGTTTTGACCATGGAATAGTTGGCTTTCCTATCCGGATTGGCTGCTTAGAAGGCTGCTTAGCTCGACAGAGAAAAAAATTGCTAAATATTTGGTCCAATAGGTCTCTGGCCAGCCTATCAGGTGGGCAGTTCTTTCAAATTATTTAAGAACTTATTCCCCACCTTCATCTTAAACAGAACAGGAGATGGAGGGTGTGCCTGTGTCATTGTAGTTTGCATTGCCTGTGCCAATTGGGTCAATTCCATTTGCTGGTTGCTCACCAATGCCAGCTGCTGACTACTTATTCAGTCAGGATGTGGACCACCCCCAGGTTTTCTGCTTTCCCTCAGGGAGGGCCTGCATGGCTCACTCCATACTAGTCTACTGCTCTTGTACCACCAAAGTTTGCTGAAGGGCTTTGCACTGTTCTGAAACATTCAAACACAAGTTCATTCCTCTTTGTAGGAAAATTAAAACAAATCCTGCCTGTACAGTACTGACTCACTTATATAAATATAAGTCCCTCCCTTCAGATGAAGCTATCCTTCTTAGCCTATTTGTAATTCAAACTTTCAGCTGCTGCTGCAGTGGGATCCAACACAGGAGAAAGTAACAAAAGGTGAAAAAAAATTCCCTTTTTTAGCTCTTCTTCTTTTGGTGTGGTTTATCTGTGTGTGCAAGGCTGTAGCACAGAAATCCCTGACTGACATCATATATGGCACTGTGAGCAGTTTTAGAGTAACCAGAGGACAGATTCAAGCTGGAATCTGACAGAAATTTTACATAGACTTCTTTATTAGTGGCATGAAAACAAACAAAAACAGCTTTGCTATTCTCTGCAGTTCAACAACACAAATGTAGTATTACAACTTATGGTTCAGTAGTGTTTTCTTTCTCTAGGTTTCCTTCTTCACCTTAGGCCTCCTCTTCCCTCCAGGGTCTGGCTAGTTATACACCTTCCCAGAGATCTCAGCCTAAACCAGGATTCCCTGCTGTTTTAGGCTTAAGGTAGACTAGGTCAATTACTTTTAAGTTATTTGGGATTTCCTCCTGTATACTACTTCACAGGGAGGACTAGAGGTTGATGAACTGGCAACACTGATGTGTTGCATCACTTCAGAGGATGCGCAAGAAGAAGCCATCATGCTGTCAACAAAGACAAGTGAAGACACCTGTGATATCAGAGGGGCAAACTTGGATAACTTGCCTAAGCAGTTCTGGAAATTTTTGATGAGCTTGGCTGGTCCTATGCAGCTGCCACTGAATAAATCTGCATTAGGCAAGGTACCTGTACGGTTGGAGATTATGCCATTCAGTTCTGGACACTAGCCTTGGAACTTCACTGGGGTCAAGAAAGTCTGACCGCCACTTTTTGGAAAGGCCTTGCGGAGCGCATCAAAGATGAGCTAGTTGGCTGGGACTTGCTGCCCAGACTGGAGGATCTCATCACGCTTGCCATTTTTGTGGACCTTTGTTTCCAAAATTGGGTCTGGGTGACAGTGGCCTCTCAACGGCATTTCAGGCTGGTGCCCAAGTTTCAGCCTCCTCTGACTCCTACCATGGGTGCCAAACCTGCTTCTTTCACTGAAGATACTGTTCAACTTGGAAGGGCCCAGCTCATAGAAGAAGCAGAAGCGTTAGTGGCTCAACCTCTGCCTCTATTGTGCTGCTCAGGGGAACTTTGCTGGCCTTTGTCCTGAGGAGGCAGGAAACTTCAGAGTCTAGGGTTTACACTCCTTGACACAGCTCCATTAGCAAGTTAAACAAGTGCTTCAGAGGCTCCATGAGAATCACCTAGATGTCAAGCTCGAGAAGTGTACCTTTGAGCAGGTGGAGCTACCTTTCCTGGACTATATTTTCTCCCACCATGACATGCACAAGGAACCAGAAAAAAGGAAGGCCATTCACAATTGGCTTCAGCCAGTGGGAATTAAGGCCCTGCAAAAGTGTTTAGGCGTCATCAATTACTACCAGAAATTCATACACGAATAATCCACTTTGGTAGCTCCTCTCACTGCTTTTATGAAGAAAGGAGTGGAACACCAAAAATTGGTCTGAAGACACCATCCAAGCCTTCCACCATCTCAAATAGATGATTCTCAAGAATCTCTATCTCCAGCACCCGTACCTGTCTAGGCCCTTAATTGTGGAGGTAGATGCCTCTTCCACTGGGGTGGAGGCTGTCCTCGCACAGCATAATGATAAAGGTACTCTCACACCTTGCTTTTTCTTTTCTAGAATGTTCACACAAATGGACAGAAATTATACCATCGGGACCAGAAAACTTCTGGCAGTGAATCTGGCCTTGGAGGAATGGCACCAAATATTGGAGAAAGCTAGACACCCAGTTACGATTTTCACTGACCATAAAAACCTGCAGTACCTCCAGGAAGCCCAGCATGTAAACCCATGTCAGCCAGTCTTTATTTTTTAACCACTTTGACTTTGAGCTCCAACCACTTTGACTTTGACTTTGAGCTCCAATACTGACCAGCAGAGAAAAACCAGCAGACTGATGATCTCTCCTGGTACTTCAAAACAGAAGATCTGACAGAACCTCCTCACCACATTATGGATTCTGCAAAAATTGTGGTAACCACTGCAGTTCCAATACCACTGGGAAAGACGGTGGCTCCCAAACACCTCTGAAAGAAAATATTTAAGTGGGCCCAAGATTCCCATCTGGTGGATCTCCCCAGGATAGCCAAAATGATGGAATTGCTCCTTTGCCACTATTGGTGGCCCCATGTGAGGCATGACGTACAGTGGTACATGGAGTCCTGTCCTAATTTTACTATTAACAAGAACTTTCACACTCGCCCATGGGGGCTGTTGCCAGTCCCTGAGAGATCATGGATTCATGTGGCCATGGACTTTGTCACAGACCTGCCTCCCTCTGTTGGATGTACTACCAGCTGGAGACTTCTGGTCCTTTTCTGCTACAAGTGATGTGGGGCCTCTGGAAGCTAGGGCTGTGGAGTTTGAAGCCTGGATCATTCATTGTGAACTCTGGAGTCCCCTCCCTGAGGCTGCTGGGAATGGTATGCAGATGAGCCTTCCAGTCCTTTTCTGCTGACCCTTCTGGTCCTTTTCTACAGCTGAGCTTATGTTGATCCTTCTCTATTATAGGGGTGGGTGAGAGGACTAGGTAATGGTAATATCTAGGAGTTCCTGATAGCTCACAACTGGGAGAACTGGTGTAGTAACAGACTGGCCTCCATTGGCATGTGGAGCTTCCAAAGATGTTAGTGTTAGCAAGGCAATGAAGGAATTTCTAGCTGGAGGCTGAGACCCTTTTGGGGATAGTTGGCCAATTCTTGGCAGAAGAGCTGGTATATACAGAGAGAAGATAAGAATTTGGTCTCTCAGCCACTTGTACTTCAGGTTGGCCAACATTACTGTGGGATAAGACTGAATTTGTGCCCCTATTACCTTTATTGAAATTACCAGCTTTAGCGAGGTAGAGGTAGATAATTAGAACTTGATGTAGACAGCTTCTGTTGAAAAGAGCTCATATCTGCACATTTATATGACACTTCTTCTCTACTGGAAGGTTTCCTATTTGTGAAAGAGCCACTAGATTTCAGCATCTTGTTTCCCTGTTGTGTGATGGTTGTAGTGGTAAAGCAGACAAAATGTATCTTTCTAAAGGCTATACCATTGTTTGTGGCTTGGCTTCATAGACATCTCTGGCCTAAGAGGAGATAAGACCAAAGTTATGACTTCAAGCTTTGTTGTGTTGGGGCCATTACAGCAAGGACATTCAGGGGAACTAGGTCTAGAATGGTGACCCTATAAGGTGGAATTGATCTGAGGTAGCGGTATGGGAAGGTTAGTGACGGATTGAGGCTATTGGAAAGAACTGGATGCTTGGCTACATGCAGGCCAATGTGTGGGTATGAGAGTAAGGGCAGTAGGCTGTCCAGAAAAGGGCTTAATTTTTGGAAGACATGGAACATAGCATGAAAAAAAAGAAGCCACATCCAAAATCTAAGAAATATAAAACTTTTATAAAAATGTTAACTATTTACAAAGTAAAAACTAAAATGAAAGGGGAGTGTGGTAACTTGGCCAGTAGAGGCTTCGGAAACAGCCAGGAAAACAAAGGAGGCAGACTCTGGCTTCCTTTTGTGCATTTTATTTACAGTGAAAGCAAAACAGGAACAGGAACACAGATGCAGCCCACCTTGCTGTTCTGATAGTATTCAGACATCAGTGGAAACATGTCCTCTCTTAAAAAGGTTTCCTCTCTACTCTCTGGGGCCTCTACCAACTCTCTGGGCTCTGGTTTCTTATTCCTGCTCTGCAGTGATCTACCCTATCCCAGAATCCCTTGCTGGGTTGGGAATTAAGGAGGAAAGGTACAGATAGCTGTGGCCGGTTCTTTAAGGTGTTCTGAAAGAGTTTCTTATATATTGTCTCATATACCCTCTCCCTCAGCTCGGCCTTCTCAGGCCGGGCATCCAGCCATACTTGAGCTACTTCCTGACATCAAGACTCGGCCTCCAGGCTAGGTTGTGGTAGCAGGCCTGGGTCCAGGTTCAGCTTAGACCAAAGCCCAAGAATCAGGACCCGGCCTCCGGGTCTGGTTGTGAAGCCTGGCCTGGTTCTGGGCCGAGGCCTGACCTTGCCATTAGATACCTGATGAATCAGTTAAGACCATTTCCAGGTCTCGGCCAAGGCTTCAGCATCAGACTGGGCCTAAGTTGAGGCACTACTTTGGGCCTCGGCCTAAGCCCTAGGTGAGGCTCTGGCTTTGGATTTAAGCCAAAGTGCCGGGCCCTTGCTTTGTGCCTTGGCCTATGCCTTAGGTGACGCCCCAGCCTCGGGCCTCGGCTTAGGTCTGATGCATTCTTTTCAAATGAATGCAACAAATATGGTTTGTCTCATTTGGGGGGCCCCTGATTAATTTTGGTTCTCCTGAATGAAATGAATTGCCCTTATTTGTTGCATTTTTTAAATTTGTTTGAAACAAATTCACATTCCCTAATAGTTGTGGCCAGTCCTTTAAGTTGTTCAGAGGGAATTTCTTATATACTCCCTCACAGAGAAAAGAAAGACAAACCAGGGACACTATTTGCATAACAAATATAGGCCCCAGAGACCTCAGAAGGACATATGCTGTTAGGCTTAGGGGGCTGGTGACTGATGGTTGCTTCATGCCCAGTAGTTCAAGAGCAGCTGTGAGGATCTCTTGAGCATGCACTTGATGATCCAACAAAGCCTCCAACCTCCTAACATTGGTTCACATCTTGCCAACCTCTTCCCTCATCCTCTGGACAAGCCTGGGCCTCTGGGATTGGAGCAGTGATTCATGAGGAAGTTGCCCAGTAAGATGTCCTCACCTCCTTCTCCAAGCAATGACCAGACACCCTCAGAACCTGTGTCCTGAGGTGCTAGGGAAAATGGAAAGAATGCCCTATAGGGATGAGATCAGAAAGTGGAATCTGTTCCTCTGAGGTCTAGGGCTGCAAGTTGGTGTTAGAGGCTAGCCAGTGTGCTGCTGTAGGTGGTGAAGGTGGTGGCTGTTAGCCACCTGCAGCTGGCATAGCAGCTGTATCAGTAGGAGAGATCAGGTTCTCTTCCTCGTGTTCCTCTTCCTTCTATTCCTCCTCTTTGTCAGAGGAGGAGCTGGTGTCTTCTGTGGAAAGAGAAAAAAATAAGTGGCAAGCCATCAGCTGACATGCATACAGGTGAGATGTGCATCACCAATTAAATTGTAAGAGTGCTTTCCATGTATGGGAGGGGTAGAAGCATTGGGATGTGATCCTAACTGTGGGACATCTTCCTGCTCTAAGGGGGTTGCAAGACCATATATAGATTCTAACAGAAACAAAAACTTCTGTATAGCTGTCTTTTGCATCATGGCACCTACTTAGTGATAATGGCTCTGATTAATTAGTCTGTTAGCTCTGTTGAGCAGGAAATATCTCTTGTATGTTGTTTTTTACAGCACTGTGTATGTCCAGTAGTACTGCAAAAATTCTAAATTGTAGTAGTAGGAGTTGTCTGAGATTGGTACAGTGGCAAGTTGGTATTTTTTGGCACCTGCCTTGGATTCCTACATATCAACGGTCTGATGTAGCTACAAGGCAAAGGGAGCTTTTTGAAAGGGAGGCATAGAGATACATTAGTAACCATATTTAGGATTGATATGCACACCCTACTTACTTATATAGTTGGCGGGTGAGTGTTGTAAAAGTATTGCCTAATGGCATGGCTGGCCATGACCCAGGGGTTGTGCTTTGGCCACCATTCTGCTGAATGGACACCTATGGGCTCTAGAAGGATGGCAGCTTATGTACAGGAAAGATACTTCAAGCTGTCACCTTTGACAGGGTTCTGTTGGCTGGCAGGGAAATAGTTGGGTAAGTGATGGAAGCAGCAATTAGAAAGACTTGGTTGAGATACCTCCCAGATGGGCATTATGTGAACTTACCTCTGACCCCCTCCTGCCTGGTATGCACCTGCTCCAACCTTTCTCCCTTGAGGTGGTGCAGCTCCTGGGTGCAGCTTCCTTGAGGTCTTCTATCTTTACAGATGAGAAGTTAGAATAAATTACTCTTAGTTGTATGATACAGGTTTCTATTCTTTCCAGCTATTCCTTGACCAAGCCTCACAGTGGCTCTTTACTGTCTCGTCCAACACTAATGTATGCTGTACTGTTTCCCTGCCTCACTCTCCACTAAAAAAGCTCATAGCTACAAATGACACTTTAATGCTAAGAGCTGTAGCCTTGACTGCCCTTTGTCCAGCACCAGTACCCCTAGAGATTTTCTAGTGTCATAAGGGCACTGGCGCTGTCCTCTGAAGCTCCTTGCAGACTGTGCTGCTCCCATAGTTGCGGCTATGGGACTGCACACTGCCACTCTGTGTTCATGTGAGAGCAGGTTCTTTAACACGTGAAACATTTTCCTTGGCTTCTTTGCAAACTTGCATGAAGAGTACTAGACCCTGCATCTAGTTCATGTTGTTTTGCACATGCATCCTGGTTACCCTTGCTTTAATATTTGTTTTGTCCCCCTAGTTCCTTCAAGACACTTACCTCCTGTGGGTGGGAAACTCTATGGTTAAACTCCAGTCTAAGGTCTGATTCATGGCCTGAGTATTGTGGTGGACCTCCCCTGGTGGGAAACAGCAGGTTCTTATTTCTCACAACCAGGGAGTCCAGTCTGGCCATATCCTTGGCTGGGAAGTTTGGTTTCTTTGCTGGGGGGGGGGGGTACCATTTTGAAATGAGCTCACCCCAGCAAAACCCAAAATGTGCATGCACCTGCAAGAAAGAGTAGACACATACTAAATAACCTGAGCACATACTAAATATACATACTGAAAAGTAGGTGCATATTTTAGGGGATAGAGATACCTGTATTATACTATTTTATAACCTGCACAGATATCTCTAAATACTTAATCAAATCTGTGCAGACCCCTATATGCACGAATAAGGGATCATGTGGATATGTTTTAAAGTCAGGCTTCATGTGAGATAGAGTTTACTATTAACCATTCAACCCAAAACAAGAACATTATCAGAGATCACAGCAAATAATTTTTAGGTTTCTGAAAATGGCAGCCTGTGAAGAAATACTGAAAGCAGTCTGCAATCATGGACAGTGCTTGTGGCATGGGAAAATCATTTCTTTCTTTCATGTGGGATCTTGTAGTAACATGACAAATTCAGAGAACTTAAATCTTTGCTGATCCAGTGAGTAATTAGGTATGAATGGAACTACCATCCAGTAGTGATTTGATTTGAGTTAATGGACTGAGATTTATATTTAAAGAACCACAAGAAGTAAAGGCATAAATAAAAACAGTAGGAGAGTTGTATCAAGTCCACATATTGCTGCTAGCAATGCTTGAAGAAGAGGACAGAATTGCTGAAATGGTCAGAAGGATAAGTTTGTTTTGGTGCATAATGAAAATTTGAGGTATTTGACAATTGACAGAAAAAAATGTGTGGTTTTCCTTTAATAAAACCTTTGATTAAAAAATATTCAAGAAGAGGATCACATGATGTGGTGGGTTTGCTAGAATGTACACAAGTTGAGCTCCGGGAGCTGCCTCCAAAATTACGCATTTTTTACCCATTTTAACAGATCATATCTGAGCTGTATCTGTGCGATTGGAATTGGCAGTTACTGGGCATCGCTGAAGTGAATTTTGTAGCTGAAATGGGAATTAAAATGGTGTGAAAGGAAAAGAAAACAATGAAGGTTCCAGAAACCAAGATGGATGGCGCTAAGCAAGATTCACCAGCCGCTCCAGCAGAGGACACTCTTGAAGATAAGGTAACAGTGGCGGTGGTTGTGGTGCTGATGGGAAACTAAACTGCATTTCATCGCAGATAGCAGACCTGCATGCCTGGCTGATGGAGGTCAGGGGAAGGATGGATATGGTAGGGGGCGGATTGTGGTCGTGGAAGACAGGAGAGGAGGAGAGAGAAGAAACAAAAAGAATAAAAGAGAAAGGAATTAGGAAAAGACACATGAGAAAAAAGAGACTGGGACCAACCAATTAGAAAATAAGATTTAGACAACAAAGGTACAAAAACAATTATTTTGATTTTCAGTGATTAGAATATGCCATCTTTGGGAATGGGAATTAGAATTTCTTATATATTTGTATTTTTTTTTTCAGTATTCCACTGTAAACAGTCTCTGGTTTCTTAGGCTTTCTTTTTCAGTTTTGTCTGCATGTTTCTGTTTCAAATTTGTAGTATGGATGTGAATTGGTACTGGATAGGGATGTGAATCATTTTTGAACGATTAAAATTATCGTCAGATAATTTTAAAATCGTTCTAAATCGTTAGAGTGCACGATGCAATACAAATGCCCCCGATTTATCGTCAGGGGCATTTGAATTGTATCGTTAAATAGGGCATGGAAATTATTTGGGGGAGGGAGGGAAAACCGGCACACCAAAACAACCCCTAAACCCACCCCGACCCTTTAAAACCAATTCCTTACCCTCCCCCACCCTCCCGAACCCCCCCAAAATGTTAAATTACCTGGTGGTCCAGTGGGGGGGTCCCAGCACGATCTCCCGCTCTCGGGCCATCGGCGCCATTTTGGCTGCCACTAATTAAAATGGTGCCGATGGCCCGATAAAAAAAACAACCCACCCGACCCTTTAAATCGACCCCCTGGGAGGCCTGCACCGCTAAAAAAAAAAAAACCCACCCGACCCTTTAAATCGACCCCCCCGACCCCCCCCAAAACCTTTTAAAATTACCTGGTGGTCCAGGGGGGCGTCGGGGGGCCTCAGGGAGAGATCCAGGGGGGCCCCGGGGAGAGGAGAGATCCAGGGGAGCCTCGGGGAAAGATTTCTCATTTCCAGGCATCAGTTGTTCTAAAAAAAAAAATGGCGCCGATGCCCCTTTGCCCTTACCATGTGACAGGGTATCCGTGCCATTGGCCGGCCCCTGTCACATGGTAGGAGCACTGGATGGCCGACAGGGGCCAGCCAATGGCACGGATACCCTGTCACATGGTAAGGGCAAAGGGGCATCGACGCCATTTATTTTTTAGAACAGCTGATGCCTGGAAACGAGAAATCTTTCCCCGAGGCCCCCCTGGATCTCTCCTCTCCCTGAGGCCCCCCTGGATGTCTCCCCAAGGCCCCCTGAGGCCCCCCTGGACCACCAGGTAATTTTAAAAGGTTTTGGGGGGGTCGATTTAAAGGGTCGGGTGGGTTTGTTTTTTTTTTTTAGTGGCGCGGGCCTCCCTAAAAAAAAATTTAGCGATGTGAATTGGAATCGGAAATGATTCCAATTCACATATCAACGATCAGATTTCCCCCCCCCCCCCCAGCCGAATCTGATCGTTAAGACGATCTGGCACACGATTCACATCTCTAGTACTGGACTTGTTTCCGGTATCGGGTTCGTAAAATCACCGCGGGAAATCTTCGTTCCCGCGGTTCTGAACGTTTTTTTTCCTGCTATCCCGAGCCAAAAAAAAAACCAACCCACCCCAATCATTTAAATTTAATTATTTAGAATCCCCCACCCTCCCAACCACCCCAAAATCTTTCTAAAGTACCTGGTGGTCCAGCGGGGGTGCTGGGAGCGATCTCCTGCTCTCGGGCCATCAGTTGCCAGTAAACAAAATGGCACCGATGGCCCTTTGCCCTTACCATGTGACAAGGGCTATCAGTGCCATTGGCCGGCCCCTGTCACATGGTAGGAGCAATGGATGGCCGGCGCCAACTTAAAAAATGGTGCGGGCCATCCATTGCTCCTACCATGTGCCAGGGGCCGGGCAATGGCACCAATAGCCCCTGTCACATGGTAAGGGCAAAGGGCCATTGGCGCCATTTTGATTAGTGGCAGCCGATGGCCCAAAAGCAGGAGATCATTCCCGGGACCCCCACTGGACCACCATGTACTTTAGAAAAGTTTTGGGGGGGTCGGGAGGGTGGGGGATTCTAAATAATTAAATTTAAAGGGTTGGGGTGGGTTTGGGGGTTGTTTTTGTGTGCCCTTTCTTTCTGCCCCCCCAAAATGATAAGAGAACCTCACGAAAATTTTGTGGGGTTTTCCTATCGCTTTCGGGGACCCCCCAATATTTGACGAGTTTGAAAATATTGTACGATATTTTCAATATTCAGAAAAACAATTCACATCCCTAATTTGTGGTCCCTTATTCTGTATTAGGTAAGGGTCAATTTGTGTTCTGCCTGTGTGTGACAGAGGTGCAGTATTTTAGCTAGCATATAGTTTCTCTGTAGGCATTTGTAGCAGTCCATCTTGTTGTTTGTCCACTAGGTGGTGTATTAGTGTTTTAGAGCCTGGTGTAGTATATACATTGCTGCCTTTTAATAGTTGGTGTATTAGTATTTAAGGGCCTGGTGAACATTTGCATTGCTGCTTTTTCATAGATAAGTTTGCTGCTGTTTAAGTCCTGAATTACTGCTCTTATGGTATGGTATGGCAAAATTCTAGGTGGCAGTTTTTTGCAGGGGTTTGTATTAGTTCATAAAGGGCCAGATTTTCAAAGGGATACGCGCATACCCCCCGAAAACCTGTCCGAAGTTCCCCTTGCACGCGCCGAGCCTATTTTGAGTAGGCTCGGTGGCGCGCGCAAGCCCCGGGACGCACTTAAGTCGCGGCGGCGCATCATTTGGAGCGGGGCCGCAGGCGTGGTTCCAGCCTGGGGGCGTTTTGTGGGAATGGCCGAGGCCTCCAAAACAGCTCCCAGGCCGGGGAATCGCGCAGCCGGTGTGCGTGAGTTACGCCTGCTTTGAGCAGGCGTAATTTCTGAAATAAAGGTAGGGGGGAGTTTAGATAGGGCTGGGGGGGGGGGTTAGGTAGGGGAAGGGAGGGGAAGGTGGGGGGAGGTGGAAGGAAAGTTCCCTTTGAGGCCGCTCCGATTCCGGAGTGGCCTCAAAGGGAACGGAGACAGGCTGCGTGGCTCGGCGTGCGCA
Organism: Rhinatrema bivittatum; assembly: GCF_901001135.1. NCBI lineage: Eukaryota > Metazoa > Chordata > Amphibia > Gymnophiona > Rhinatrematidae > Rhinatrema > Rhinatrema bivittatum. Next base: position 646,663,751 of record NC_042615.1, on the reverse strand, counting down.
GGCTGCCGATTTTGGCCAGCCTTGCGCCCGCCGACCCCGGATTTTAATGGATACGCGGTGCTACGCGCGTATCTATTAAAATCCCGCTTACTCTTGTTTGCGCTTGGTGCGCGAACAAAAGTGCGCGTGTGTGTAACTTTGTAAAATCTACCCCACTGTGTTTGGCATTGGAGGGAAATTGTTTTACTGTTATTGAGGAGACACCAGAATCTAAATATATATATTTTTTGCATATCCTAGTTCTGTCCTACACATGATGCAAATCTTAAGATCCTGTGATTATTATGATTATTGCTATTTTATTATAGTAATGATATTTTCTGCTGTTCTGGAAAGAAGATTCATAAAAGAATACATTGATATTTGTTTAATTATGTGATTCAATTTGATATTTCTGTTGTGTTTTTTGTTTACTTTTTACATTATATTGTGTATTTATAAACTATAACAAATTAATACAGATTAATAAGACATTTTTAAAATTGGTAAGTGCTTGAAATATTTAATTTAAAAGATTTAAAGTATCACTCATGATGCATGATGGTTGTTGTACGCTACTTAGAAATGCATTGCCAGGTGCACGCTAAGGCATTATTTAATGAATAAGATTACAGCTGTATGCTTACTACCCCCCCCATGTAAACCTTGGGGGGCCCCCCAGATTCAGTTCTGGATACAGCACTGAGCAGCAGGCTCCTGCCAGTGGGGTTACTGCTTATTTGCTTGAGTTGAACAGAAGTGAGGGAGACTGTCTTTCCGTGCCTCAGATAGCTGTTTTCGACTTGGTGGGGAGTGCAGTGCTGCTAGGCTTAACCTGGGGGGAGAGGAGGGAATAGACATCGGAACGGCGTGGACCACCTGGGACCTGGTCTCCACCAGATTTTCTAGCTTCCAGGCCACGGAGGATCTTCAACATTTTGGCCAGGCCCACCAACTACTAATGCTGGCACAGAGAAGCTTTCACCCTCATAGGCTGTTTACAACAGAGTCTCAGTTAATTTCCTTTCTTTGGGATTTGTATTAGTATGACTTTCTGTGACCTTAAGCATTAATACAAGAAGGATGGGGAGGGGCGGGGGGGGGGGGGGCGCAATGGAGGTGCACAAACACAATGTCCTCTATGCGTCAGAGATTCTCACAGCAGGACTCAGCATTGGTGTGTTTTGGCCCTTGGATTGGTTTCTCGGGATGGGAAGGCAGAATCAGTGTGGTTGTTCATGTGTGGCCCAACTGGCAGTGTTGGGGACACAGCAGGACTCAGCATTGGTGTGTTTTGGCCCTTGGATTGGTTTCTCGGGATGGGGAGGCAGAATCAGTGTGGTTGTTCATGTGTGGCCTAACTGGCAGTGTTGGGGACACAGCAGGACTCAGCCTTTGTGTGTTGTGGCCCTTAGATTGACTTTTCAGATCGAGGTGGCAGCAGCAGTGTGGTTACTGAAATGTGGCCCAACTGGCAGTGTAGGGGACCCAGCAGGACTCAGCATTGGCATGTTTTGGCCCTTGGATTGGCTTTTCAGGCCGGGGAAGCAGCTGCAGTGTGATTATTGAAGTGTGGCCTAACTGATCATGTTGGGGACACATCAGGCAGATGCTGTCAGTCAATCACAGTCACTGGATGTTGCTGGATGCTGGATGTAGACCCCCATTGCTGTTATTGAGGCATGACAGGCAGACATGCAGAGCAGCCTAGAGGACATTCAAGTTCCTTTCATTCGTCTTGCTACTCGCAAGCTGGAAAGCCAAGGAAAGGCAGATTAATTTTAAAGAACATGAGCTTCTCCAAGTGTGGTGAAACCTTGGGGTGATGAGGGCTTATGATGTCTCCTCATGGAAAATTCTCTTTTGCTGGGGACACTCGTTGGGCAAGAGAGATTGCATTGAGCTATTCTCATTACGTCTGGCCAGGTGCTGGACTTGTGAGACCAATATGCCAGCACATCCGTCTCCATGTTTTTGATGGTCTCTGTGAGATAGTGTGTCCCTGAGATTTGAGATGCCTTCTCCTTTGCTGGTATCATACATGTGTCTTTCTTCCCATCTGCTTTCTCCGTCACCTTGGGGAGAAGTGAGAATTATTTTCACTTTATTGTGCTGGAGGGAGTTTACACGGCGATTACAGGATGCTGCTCTGACTTGAATACTGTCTGACCTAAGCAATGATGGCCTTTCTCCTATGCTTCATCCCTGCTCTGCCTCAATCTCTGGCACTCTAGTTGACAGATCTTCCTCTGTCAGCATGCTCTTCATGTGTCAGATTGCGGGCCTGCAGTGCGAATCTCCCTTTCACAAGTGGATTACATAATGTAGCGAGCGTGTATGTGGGCTTTGTGGTCAGAGGTTCTAGTCTCTCTGACACCTGTTTTTCCAAGTCTATCCCCCTGTCTTTTTGGTGTAATATGGTGACACCCCCCTCCCCCCCTTCCGCTACAGTGGCTGAGGTGCGATACTAAAAATGTAGTTTCATATGTTATTAGAGGAGTTACTCTATGAGGGAAACCAAGAAGGGAAGGGCAGAAAAGGAATTCTCCTTTCAACTGAGTGTCCCTTAAAATGGGTCCAAAACTCACTCAGCATGTGCCTCAGGGGGAGAGGGGTAAGGCAGAACTCAAATTACAAATGCAAAATTTAAATGTAACCTGAGGAAACCTCTCAGAGCATTCAAGATACTTCAAAACTGATTAATTTTATTTTCAAGCAAGAATTATCAATGTTGTATCTACCATGAATAATATCTTAACAACAAAACAGGATAACAGATGCTTATATAAATGATAACTAATAAGAACTCTCTTTTTATTTGTCTTAGCCCCAGAAACTAACAGAACTGGTTCTGAATAAAACCAAGATAACTATCAGATAAGTCCTCTATTTGTCCTCTCCTTTAACAGTGGACTATTAAAGATGGAGCTTTAAATCAATAATTGTTTAAAGGAGCTGATTCTTCGTGTAAACTCTTTTTTTTAGATGTTGTTACTGGAATCAGCTGAAGAATGATTCTTTGAAAAGAGACTTTTCTGGCAAGTCTACGTTAATCACTATTTACGTCTCTCTTTCTCCTGTTTCCTTTTACTTTTTCTGTCACTATTTGATTTTGTTTCTTAAATATCCTTCTTTATCTCTCTCATTCTCTGATTGTGATGTTCACTGTTGCCTTTTTTGTTTTTGAGTGTCTTTTCTTTTCCTTTAAAAGTCTCTGAAGGTATAAATGGTTTTGGGTCTAGCTAGACTTTCTTGTGGCTGGTGTCAGTGTACACTTATCTGTGTCCTTATTTGAGTAATTTGAGTGCCACAAGCTGGCGTTAGGGTGCGCTGGTTCTTTGTTCTCTCATCAGGTCTGGGGTTCAATGAAAGGGGCTGCTGCTTCTCTTGCATTCACTGCTTGTTAGCTGAGAGGCACTGGTAGATGCTATCTCAGGTACTCTTTTTTATCAAAATGTGCTGATATTCTCCTATGCTGAACTTTAAATAAATGAAAAACAGGATTCCTGACTATGCTAACACAATAAAGGAAACTAAAGTGCATACTAAGTGTTGTCTCACCGGCTTGGTGTCACTTAATACTAGTTCTTAGGGATGTGCATTCGTTTAGAATGAATTAGGCAATTTCAACAAAATTGTCTAATTTGTCCTGGTTCGGGAGAGCCGAATACCAAAGAAGAGTTTTTCCCAAAATTCAGGGAAAAATTTGTTTTGGGGTTAGCGCAGGGAGGAGGGGTACATTTATTTTTTAAAAAACCCAAACCGAACCCAACCCTTCAAATTTACTTAATTACAACCCCCCCCCCCCCCACACACACACACACACACACAACACACACACACATACACCACCACCACCATCTCGATCCCTCCCAAGACTTACTGAAAGCCCTGGTAGTCCAGCGGGGGTCCCAGGAGCGATCTTCTGCTCTCGGACCATCGGGCCTGCCAGGAATCAAAATGGTACTGGTAGCCCTTACCATGTGACAGGGGCTACCGGTGCCATTGATCAGCCCCTGTCACATGATAGGAGCAATGGACGGCTGGCACCATCTTAGAAAATGGCCACAAATATGATGAGCTTCCAGTTGGTGAGAGGTTGTATGTGTGCACTAGGTACAAAGAGTTCCTAGCCCTCAGATAATGAGTCTGATTTCTGGAAGCTACAGGGCAAACATGGAGGAGCTAAGGAAGACAGAGAGGTATATAAAGGAGACCTTCAGGGACACAGTAGACAATTCCCACTTCCAATCTGGCAGCTTCTGTGCTGCCTTGGAGAAGAAATGTCACCTGGAAGGAGAATATTAGTTTGGTGTGGCAGAAAACAATCCTGAAGCTAGGACTTGCCCTCAAAGTGATGCAATATTCTTTTGCTCAGAAGATAGGTTTCTAGGGGTATGTGCCCTGGAGGGAAGGCTTAGGATGGCCATTGTGTTTAGTGATTTGATTATTAGGAAGATAGGTAGCTGGTGGCAGGTGGACATGAGGATCGCTTGGAAACTTGCTTGCCTGATCCAAAGGTGGTGGACTTCATGGATCATAAAGAAAGGAATTTAGATACAGATGTCTTGGTTCATAACATAGGAAAGTGTAGGAGGAAGGTTCTGGAAGCCAAATTTAGAATTTTAGATTGAAAGTTAAAATACAAAACCTCCAGGTTAGCATTTTCAGAAGTGTTCCCCTTTCAAAATGCAGGAGTCGAGAGGCAGGCAGAGGTTCCAGAGTCTCAAATGTGTGGATGATGTAGGGAAGAAGGGTTCATGTTTGTTAGGAACTGGGCATCATTTTGGGGAAGGGGGATTCCTTTTCCAAAAGGATGGGCTCCACCTTAACCAGAATATAACCAGGCTTCTGGCACTAACCCTTAAAAAAAGAAATAGTGCAGCTTTTTTTTTTTTTTTAAATTGAATTTTAAACAATGATTACATTAATTATAATGTCTCCAGAAAAATACAGAGATTAGAAAAGAAAGAAAAAATAAACCATTACATCTGGTACAAATACTTTCAAGAAAAAAAGATATACTTTTCTCCTCTGTTTATCATAGGTAAAAAGGGAAGATCCAAGATGTTAAGAAGCAGATGTACAAGTAATAATCAATTTAACAAAGATTGCATTGCATAAGATAACCCATTACTATCTTTCAAATATAACCTAAACTCCCCTGGAGACAAAACTTAGGAGTGTGTATCCAGATAATCCCGAAGATGCAAAGGATCTGTAAAGACATATTTAGCATTTTGAAACTAAAGTATACAATTTGCATGGAAACCGTAGACTAAACTTTGCCCCTCTAGTTACCACCTCATTCCTCATAAGAAGAATTTTTTTCCTTTTCTCTTGGGTAGATTTTATGATGTCAGGAAAGACTCGCACTTGCTGTCCATGGAATTGTTGATCTGAATTTCGAAAGAAAAGTCTCAGTATAGAATCTCTTTCTGAGATATAAGTAAACATCACTAGTAAGGTTGCTCTTGATGTTATAGGTGTCTCAGTGGATTTTTCCAATAATTCTGTTAGGTTTAGTGACGATGTTTCCTCATTTGCTTGTATTTCCTTCTCTTTTTGATCTTTAGATAAAGGTATGTAGAAAGCTTTTGATATGGTTGGGATATCCTTTTCTTGTAGCTTCAAAATCTTTAAGAAATAATTTTTAAGCATTTCTTTAGGTGGGATAATACGAGACTTGGGGAAGTTCAAAAACCTCAGGTTGGATTTCCTCATTGTATTTTCAATCACTTCCATTTTATTTGACTGCATGATTTCTGACTTGATTAAATTGCCTTGAATTTCCTTAATTTTCTTTATTTCTTGTTCCATTCCTGATATAGAAGTTTCCATATGACTTGTCTTATTTTCAATACATTGTACTCTATTGGCCTGAACTTTTAACATTATGGAAATGGACTTGATGGATTTATCCATACCCAAATGTAACTTCCACACCTCCTGCAAAGTTATTTTTTCTGGCACAGTCATTGTCATCTCAGTAATATCTGGCATTATCACTCCTACCTCCAGGAGATTTCCTCTGGCCGCTTCTGTTTTCCTTCCCTTCTGATCCACGGCTCCTCGGCCCTTGGAGCCCTGCTCTGGGCTCTCCAAGTCGGTCAGTGTATCACTACCAACTCTCAGGGTCGGCGGGACCTCTAGGGAGGCTGGAACAGCTGAACTTCCAAAATTCTCCTCCGTTCTCTTGGGAGGTCCTATCGGCGGACTAGGGGTCCTAGGTGCTCCGGGGCTGAGGGATGTTTCCTCGGCCATCGCGATCGGCGTCTGCTTCTCGTCACTCTCACCAGCGGCCCCTCCCTCCGGTCTCTCAGTAACAGGCCTCGCAAATACCTCTTCGATCCGCGGCTGTCGTTCTTTGGATGTTGGCATTGAGGTAAGCTCTCGAACTCGAGCCTTCCTTTGAGTATGTGGACATCGTGGTAAGAGGCAATATATTTTATATATATTAATATATATTATAATTAATATATATATTAATAGAGATTAATTAATGAGATATTAAGGAATAAGATAATATAGAGTCAGATAGAGAGGAAGAGAGAGATATAGAGATATATATAAGTATATAGAGTAATATATATTAGTATATAATATATGAGAGTAATATATATGTAATCCTAGATTAGGAGATATTATTATATAAATATGTATATATAATATAATATATATATATATATAATATATATTAATTAATATATATTAATATATATATATTAAATAAATAAATAAATATAAAAATAACAGAAAGGCTTGAAGGAAATTTCTACCATGGCGCAAGAGAGTTCTTCTGCATGTGCTTATGCCACGCCGCCATCTTGGATCTCTGTAAGATAGTGCAGCTTTTAAACTAGATGATGAGGGAAAGTTAACCATTGCTCAGAAAAGCATTGTTCAGAGTGATGCATCTTTGAAGGATACTTAAGAGAACAGGAAATTAGGGCATCCCAGAAAAGAGGTTGTAATACATGCTAAAGTGCACCAGGTGCCTTTAAGTAAAGAGAAGACAGAGCAGAAAAATTTCAAATTATCCCTGTCAACCGATAAGCATGTTGTTAATGTAAACAAAAACATACTTATGTCACTATACAAATGCTAGAAATCTAAAAAAATAAGATGGGAGAGTTAAGAGTGTATAGCATTGGATGAATTGCTGATATTTATTGCTGATTATATTGAAAAATAAGACGCAAGGCCATGGAGGCATGCATCTATACATATGAAACTTACCTCATCTCTTTTCAAATTATTTATTAATTGTTTATAATAAAGTGGATAGTTCACAAGAACTTTAAATAAGGTGAGATTACAATTGTTTTGGGACACACATATAGCATTGGATGAAGACATAGATATAATTGGCATTTCATAAAAATGGTGGAAGGAGGATAACTAATGGGACATTGTGATACTAGGGCACAAACTATATTGAAATGATAGGAAGAATCAAATTGATGGAGGGGTGGCACTATTTATTAAAGAGGGTATTAAGTCAAACAGATGAAAGTTCTGCAGGAAGTTGCTGGTCTGCCGTACTGTTCCAGCTGTGTGGGTGGATCCGCACACGCCGCCCTCTGTCAGGGCATGGTTTCAGAGGATGGCCTCGTTTGTGCAATTAGAACATTTGGACTTTCTGGTGGGGCAACGAAAACCTGACAAGGAGTATGGGGCTTGTTGGTCCACTTATATCCAACTGTTACCAGCTGATATTCAAGAAGGTTTACGAGATAGTGGCTACACTTCTGGGTGGTCGTAACCCTGGCCTCTGTGGGATGGGTAGGGAGGGGCTGGGGGCAGGGGTGGGGTAGGCTGGGTCATGGATGTCTGTGTGGGATGGGGGTGTGACTGTGGTGTGTGAGAGATAGGCTGTGGGATGGTTTGATCTTGGGGGATGGGCATAAAAGTTGACAAAATATGATGGGACGGAGATATACCTGCTATTCAGCGATGTTTTTGTTTGTAACACCTGTTATGTGCATGTTCTTGTGATTTATAGTTTGTATGGTTTCACATTGTATGCTATTTGCAGCATGGTAATATTTCCTTACCAATAAAATCTATTCTGGAAAAAAAAAAAAAAAAAGAACATGCTAGAGATATAAAGTTCCTAGATGAAATAAATGACTCCTTCATAGAGTAGCTGGTACAAGAACCAACAAAAGGGGAAACTATTTTAGACATTCTCCTTAGAGGAACACAGGATGTGGTGCAAGAGGTAACAGTATTGGAGCCTCTGTATGGTAGTCTGTGGGAAAGTGAAAAATGACGTGTATCTGTAGCCAATGCTATAGCAATGAAAAAAAGTACTTTTTTCACTCCAGATATGACAAGCAACTAAAAATAGCTGGATTAGCAGTTTTCCCTAGCATGTAGGTTAAGTATATCATTATACCCATCAATATCTTTCTCCTCTAAGAGCCTGTCTCATCAAGATTTTTCCCATAAACACAGAATGTGAAAAAAATCTTTGTCAATTGCCCTTTTAAGAGTATTTAAACAGACTGAATATGGACTGAGAAAGATTTCCTAAGTTTTGTCTAACCAGACCTCTGATTTCAGATCAGTTGAGAGTTTCTCCACAGTCCTATTTATATATCATCCTCAGAATTTGCCTGTGAAGATGACAATTATGACAATGATTTACCCTGGCTACTTCTTTCAGAGGGTGATGAAAGAAATGTTAACAGTCTATCCTCTGACTACAGGCAGATCATTTCTTTCTTGGATTCCATGGTCACCTACATCCCCAGCACATTCATTTTCCCTATACTGCGTGAGAAACAAGAAGCATAATTAGGCTTTTATAAAAATAGCTCCGTTCCCAAGATGACAGGGGCAGGAGATTGCACCCATATGGATCAATGCTATCTAGATGTCAGGAAGGCATCTATTGCTACTGTAAGCACTACCATACTCTTAATATTCGGACATGTGGTGACTCTTATGTTCTGATGGACATCATGGCCAAAGTGTCCTGGATCCTGCAATTATGGTAAGACAGGGTGGGTTGTGTAAGTGCATATCTAGGTGGGATACATAAAAAAGGATAATCCTTAGTAAATGACTGTTTGGCAGAAGTATGTTTGATTGATTTGTCTGGTTGTTTCTGTCTCATGTGCTCTGCTAGATAACATTGGTTCTGGAGGTATCAAAAGAATGAGGTAATGGAGTCACTACTCCACCAGGCCAGATATAAAGCAAAACAATTAGTCTTCTGAAGATGAGGTTTCTATGTCTAGATCAAAGTGGAAGGTTGTTTTGTTTTGTGTTTTTTTTAACCTTTATTGAAGCAACAAAGTATGCAAAGTGTTTTATGGTGAGGTGGTCACACTTTATCCTTTTCCCTGTAAGGCTCCTCAAAAAATAAAATTACCTGCACATTACTGTCTGATCCCTTTTGCTTTCTACATCATAGAGTTAATTCATCATCTCAGTGTCACATGAGCTCACTCCTGGCACTGTTTCAAGAGATCTCATTATTTTTTGATGTCTGTGATGGATTAGAGATGAAAATATTGCTGGCCTAAGGGTTCACTAGCTTTGCCTGTCATATTTGTCAACTACAAACCATCTCTGCAGAAAGGTTGTAAGGTCATGTGGGATAGTAGGCCATTAAAAAGATGTTCCATTACTTACACTCAGATCAAGGAAATGTAAGGTAACAAGTGTTATAGTTATCCCATGGGATCCATTCTCTTTGTTATGCACCCAAGAAAGAAAAATCAAGATGACAGGAAAAACAGAAAAAGCATTCTCAACACTCAGACACGTCTCCCTCTCCCTCTGTGGTAGAGAAAGGTGCTTGGTTGGGCAACCTCACAGGCAATTCGGGGAGCAATGTGGTTGAGAAACAGCTCAGAAGTACAAGTAAGTAAAACAAAAAGACAGAAAGACGACGAGAGAGGAAAGACAAGGAAATGATCTCTGGTCTCTAGTCCCTTCAGATAAGATGCTTTTTCAGAAGGAGAGTTTTAAGGTTCATGCAGTTATCCTTTTAGTCACAGAAGAGTGAAGGAGGAACAAAGTATAGATAAATGTTCTGAATATTGTAAGAATTTTGATGTAACCAGGAAACTGTAAAACAGCAGCAATGTCTTTCCTATGAAAAAAATCAGTGTGTGAAAACAAGACACTGGGGCCGATGTAATGAGACTCGCGGTAAACCAGGCGCTGGTTGTCAGCTTGGGTTTTGATCACTGTGGGCGGCTAAAGCTGGTGTCTCCATGGGATATAAAAAAAAATAATAATTACGCAAATGATTTGTGCGCACAAATCCACGCACACATGAAGAAACGCTCGAACATATGCACAGTAAGGCCCTACGTAATAAGCGGCTGCATCCACGTCGATAATCCGTGCCGAAAATATGCCTTTAAAAGCAAATGTGGCTAGCGACCAGGTCTCTCTTTTTAATGAAATTATGAACCTGGAATAGGAAGGCATATATTTCTGATAACTGTGTGCTGCAGAAAACAAGGCAAATATAATAATTCACACCGCATGCCACGACCTCTGTCACTTGCCACCACTTCCGCTGCTATCATCCTTTGGCGAACCCACAGGTTATACCAGAGCATCAGGAACAACTGGATACAATCTGAGATCTTCATAATAATATCAGAGCTGCATGGACTGACAACACACCACCTCAATGCAACAATGGAATAAAATGCCCCTCAAGTTGGCGCTTTCACTTAATCCATGCCCTGACCATGGTGCTAAAAAACCCTCATTAAAAAACCCGCACTAGCATTCCTCCCTGCTGTGCGCAGGAAAATACATGTACAAACATGTGTATATGTACATACAAACCTGTGGCAGCTTCGACACAACATATTACCTCAGCTCCACCGTGATTATAATCTTTGTGACTGTCAGCTATATCTGCCCAGTTTAAGCCATGGTTTTACTACTACTTAACCCTTCTACTTAACACTACTACTACTACTGCTATTTTACACTACTAAGTAGCGGTGACTGAATACCCAGTTCCGTTCAGTGGCCACCACTTAGCCAGATAAGTACTTGCATAATTCAAACTAAGCAAACATTTGTACAGAAATTATATTATAAAGATGGCCCTGATGCTTTTTATGACAAAAAAGACTTTGCCTTTATTAAGTATCTCATGATACATCTGGGAAAATTGATGTTTTAGAAGCAGGGAAAATTACTCTTGAGGAGGAAGAACATCTTCATCATCCATACTTCATCCAGTTCAAAAATGAATGTTGCAAATAATGTTGACCTAGTTTCTATCTCATCCTGAGAATTCTGTAAAAAGGCCGTTAGGTCAGCAGCACCAGCAGACGCATCAATGTCCATCAAAGTTACATTAGACTCTGTTGCAAGGTAAAAAAAACTTTAGGAACAGGTGGGACTGACTCAACCAGAATCTTCAAAAATGTAACATAGAACCTCTTCATCATATACAAAGAGATGCTTTCATAAGCTCTCTCTAGCATGTCAGGGTGCATAGGCAACTTCTCTGTGGAGCTTTTGCTGTATTTTTACTTTATAAGAATTCTTGTGGATGGTTGTTGTTCTTTAAATTTTCTTGGCCTACTATTTTAAAAAAAAAAATCTTTGGTCACACATTTTCTTTCAAATTAGTTTTAAAAACAGTTTTTGTATCCTTGCAAGCTATAGCAGAAAATAATATTTACTATGTTGTTTATCTTTTGATATCTTATAAAGTTTTTGTTCAGATTTTGTTGATGTATTTTGCTCTTGCTCTGGAATGAAAAAAGCACAATGTGCTATATTTTTCATTTATGTACCTGAGAACTATTTAGAAGTTTTCTCTTATAGCTATAAAAAGGTTTACTTACATTTGATAGGTTTACTCTCAGAAAAGTCTCATGGCCTTTTATTTTTCCCTTTTGGGGGTCTCACTACATAGTGCATGCTGGTCCGTGTTCACTGGTGTATCCGGCTCTGGTACAGAAACATTTCATAGATGGACACACATTTTTCTTATTACAATAGTTTGAAAAAGTATTTTGTAACCTTGCAAAACTATAACAGAAAAAATACTATTGTTGCTTACCGTTTGGTTTCTTGTAAGGTGACTGCTAAGAATTTTTTGGTGTATTCAGTTTATTCAGTTCTTGTTTTGATATGAAAATAAAAATCACATGGTTATATATTTTTCATTTACATACCTGAGAACTATGTGGAAGTTTGCTCGTCTAGCTATAAAAATGTTTGCTTCCTTTTCATGGTTTGCTCTCAGAAAAAACTGTGTGGCCTATTAATTTTTTATTTTTTTTGGCATCTTGCTACAAGGTGGATGCTGGTCTGTGTTGGATGTTGTATACTGTCTTGTTGCAGAAATATTTTCTTGGTCTAATATTAAAAAAATAAAACCACATATGGTCACACATTTTTCCTTTTATAATAGATTGAAAACATATGTGTTGCTATGCCGTTCGCAGAGCCCATCCCACGAGCAGCTTCTCACCTCCAGTCCGATGCCATCTGCCGTTGTCTTCGCGGCTGGGAGCTGCTGCCACTGCTGCCTGCTGGCTGGATGCTGGCCCTGCTCTCCCTGCAGTTGGGGAGCCGCTGCCGATGCTGCTCTCTGCGGCATGAAGTGCCACCACTAACTTTGACTCTTGTGCAGCTGGGGAGCCGCTGCCATTGCTGCTCTTTGCGACATGGAATGCTGCTGTTGTATTCCACCTCCTGCCACCGCTGTATTCCATCCCCTTTGTGGCAGAGATGCCGCCGATGCTGCTGCTTCTGCCTTGCCACTGGGCTCCACATAGGTTTGTGCGTGTGCCTCTCTTCAACTTTTAAAGGGCCAGCAGTGGGAAAAGCCCCGTGGCTCCAATTGATGATGTCATCCCTTTTCGCTCCTGCAGCTCTATAAAAGGGTTTTCCTCTACTTCCTCAGGGCCTTCACAAGGGATTTAATGGTCATCCATGGTGTATTTCCCTTTGACGTCTCCTATGGTCTTCACTTTGTTTGGATGGTCTTCATGTTGCTCGCTGGATGTTCCTGATCATCTTGTTCCTGTTCCTTTCCTGGTTCCTGGCTTCCTTGTCCCATCAGAGCTTCCTTGTCCCATCAGAGCTCCGTTCTGTGTTCCTGGTCTCCTGCATTCTCTTTGTCCTGTCTTCTGGATCTTCGTCTCATCCAACTCTTCAATGAAGTTCCTGATGTTCCAGGCCTTCATTTCAAGGTCAGCCTTCTGGATTCTACCTCATCTTTCCTCCAGGCATGCCAGCGTCTTGGTCCGTGACCAGCCATGGGCGGCTGTGTAGAGTGCTTCCTGGCACAGGGCCTGTTTCCAAGTCCATCTTCACTGGATCAAGTCCTCGGAGTCCTTCCTTGTTTTAGAGTTCCAAGTTCCAAGTCAAGTCTTGAGTTCCTGTTCGTATTCCTAGTTCTGGGCTTTGTGGAGCTTGTCCAGTCAGTAGATCGCTTTTCCTTGTTCCATGCCTTGTTCCTCATTCCAAGTGATGTCCTGACTCCTATCCTTTTCTGAGACTCATTCCTGAGCCTGTCCCACACCCCATGTGATCCACGACTAACCTGTGGCAGGTGGTGTAGGGCATGCAGTGGGACAGCGTGGTCCGTGACCAGCCCATGGGGGGCTGTGTAGGGCGTGCTGAGGTGTGGTGCCCCAGAAAGCTGGACTCCTCCTGTTTCTGACTCCCTGTCTCCAGTTCCAAGCCTTCCGAGTCTTCATCTCAAGTTCCAAGTCCTCTCAGTGTCCGTCCAAGTTCCATGTCATGCCATGTTCTGTCTTCGGCTTTCATCTGTCTGTCGCACAAGCCAAGTCCGAAAGGGCTATCAAGTGGCTGGATGTCTACATCAAGACCAGCATTGTGTTGTTGGGTCTCACTTTGCGCGTTCAGGCTCAGCGGAGGTCTGAGTGAGCTACGTTCCAAGATCCAAGCTACGTTCCAAGTTCCAAGCCCAGCTGTGCCTGAACCGCTCACCTCCCATGGTGTCTTCCTTAGAGTCCCGTCCTGAGGTTGCGCCGTGGTTCAAAGGCTCACTTTCTCTCAAGCAAGCATCCACATTTCCTGCATTTGCAACAATATGAAAAATCAAGATACATCAAAACCATTACTTGCATTTTAATTTTCTTCTTTGCCGCAGTTTAGTAAGTGAAATCTTATTTATAAACTTTGTCTTTTGCCTCTCATTGTTTGAAGAATCTATTCCTGTTTCAGCCTCTTCAGACCAAACAATCTGCAGACTGATGAACCTTTCTGGTCACAGGATGTACCTTTATTCCACACAGGGGCATAAACCACAGCAGTCCTTAAAAGTGTTGTGTAGTACATCACAAAACTGGTTGCCCATTCTGTCATGTGATGTACCTACACTAGCCCTTACAGTAATGTTAGTTAGTTCTCTTGAATGGGGGTTATTATTATTAACCTAGACCCTTCAATTCCCTCCAAAACCATTTTTGTTTTACCCTGATTAGATTACTTATTCACAGATCTTGAGTCCAGATGTCTGTCCCAATTAGGTCCTTAACTAGCCATTCTCCTAGTTCATGAAATTACTGCATCCTCCAGTTTACACAGCCTGAGCATGGTGGTAAATGAAGATTAATAAACCTATTAGTATCACCTGCTAAACTTGTTTGTATGGGCATGCTCTTTGTCTCCCAAAGTTTGGCCTCTCATTCGGGCAGATACAGTACAGTGCGCTCTGGTGAAGTGCACTGTTAACCCGCATTTGGATGCGCGTTTTGGATGCGCTAGCTTTACCCCTTATTCAGTAAGGGGTAATAGCATGTCGAAAATACGCATCCAACCCCCCCCCCCCCCCCGAGACTAAAGCGCCCGCAACATGCAAATGCATGTTGATGGCCCTATTAGTCATTCCTGCGCGATACAGTAAGTAAAATGTGCAGCCAAGCCGCACATTTTACTTTAAGAAATTAGCGCCTACCCAAAGGTAGGCATTAATTTCTGCCAGCACCGGGGAAGTGCACAGAAAAGTAGTAAAAACTGCTTTTCTGTGCACCCTCTGACTTAATATCATGGCGATATTAAGTCGGAGGTCCCAAAAGTTAAAAAAAAGTTAAAAATTTAAAAAAAAATGTAAAATGGGCCCACGGATTGAAAACAGGATGCATAATTTTGCCGGCGTCCGGTTTCCGAACCCATGGCTATCAGCGAGTTTGAGAACAGACGCCGACAAAATTGAGCGTTGGCTATCAAACTCACTGACAGCTGCCGCTCCTGTCCAAAAAGAGGCGCTAGGGATGCGCTAGTGTCCCTAGCGCCTCTTTTTACCATGGGCCCTAATTTAAATAAATTAATTTACTGAATCGTGTGCACAGGAGAGTGGCCTGTGCTCGCGCCGGGAGAGCAGGCACTTGCCCGCTCTCCTGCGATTTTTATTGTATCGAACCAATTGTTTTTAACTGTTATAAAGATAAAACCTTCCCTAGATCCTTAAAACACACTTGACACAGATGTTAGTTCAAATATATATTCATGACTATATATTGTCTTTCTATCTGGGATTGTGCTCTCATATGACCACTATCACATGTTAGTTATCACATGTTTATTTCTACTTGTACATGTCCATGCATGTCTATGTGAACTACATGGTTTGCAGTCATCATAGAAAACCAGCCTATAGTTTCATTGAATTTTAACACATTCTTTTTACACTGTGTAGGTGCTATACAAGTATTTGTAAAATACAGTGGTCTGTATTTTAAAGAACGTAATGCTTGTTTTATTTACTTTTTGCTCGTCTGAGTTCTAGCACTGACCCCCCCACCCCACTCCCACACACACTCTGCTTTTAATCATTATGACTACTACCAAAGATCTGTTGTGCGCTCCATCCGTGGTGGAGCCATGGACGGTCCTGCTCACCTCGCTCGCGCTCCAACAGGCCCTGGTTCAACTTCTCCTGTAGCCGCAGCCAGTTGCTGCCGTCCCTGGCACTCCTCGTCAGCGTCTGCTGCTCCATCTGGGCCCTCGACCTCCCAAGGCCACCCTGCAGGAGTCTCGCAGGCCCTCGGCATCCTCCCTCGTCGGGACCATGTCCCTAGGCGTGCGCACCGATCCCGCGGCCCTTTCAAGGGTCCACGGCGGGAACTCACTCCATGGCGCACGGAGATGATGTCACCTGAATCAGCTACTTAAGGCGGGGCCCTTTCCACAGTTCCTAGCCTTGGTAAATGGGTCGTCACCATTGTGTGAGCTAGTTGCCGTCCTTGTTCCTGCATTCCTGTGCTTGTTCCAGTGTTCCTGCATCTGTTCCTGTTCCAGTGTTCCTGCGTTTACTCATAGAAACATAGAAATGACGGCAGAAGAAGACCAAACGGCCCATCCAGTCTGCCCAGCAAGCTTTCATACTTATTTTTTCTCATACTTATCTGTTACTCTTTGCCCTTATTAGTAACTTTTTGGTTCTAGTTACCTTCCACCCCTGCCATTGATGTAGAGAGCAGTGCTGGAGCTGCAACAAAGTGAAGTATCAAGCTTAATTGGTTAGGGGTAGTAACCTCTGCAATAAGCAAGCTACTCTCATGCTTATTTGTTTACCCAGCCTGTGCAATTCAGTTCTTGTTGGTTGTTGTCTGAATATAAATCCTCTTTTCTTCACCCCCCTGCCATTGAAGCAGAGAGCTACTCCTGTGTTCCCGTGGTCCTTCCTGGTCTAGCTCATCTGTTCACCATCAGCCGTGCACCTCTACTCTTCGTGGGCACACCTCTCCATCATCTCTCTGGGAGACCCCCAGAGGCCCACCTTCGCCTAGGCAGTCCGGGAATCCAAGGGCTCAACCCACGGAGCCCCGGGGCTGTTATTGGTGAAGTTCCAGCTAGCTTCTGTCTCCTTGTGTGATCCACCTCCTGGTGGTAGGCACCCTCTGGGTCCCCTCAGAGGGCCGTACCAATCCTGTGCCAGGCCAAGGGTCCACCTCCTGTGCAACAAGATCTGCTCAAATGTCACACTGAATTAAATTAGGATTAAATGGTCTGTTTTCACAGTGGAAAAAGGTAAACAGTGGGGAATCTCTGGGATCTGTTCTTGGACCAGTACTTTTTAACTTATTTATAAATGATCTGGAAAGGGATATTATAAATGAGGTGATCAAATTTGAGGATTACCCAAAAATATGCAGAGTAGTTAAATCTCAAGCAGATTGTAATAAATTGCAGGAGGATCTTACAAGACTGGAAGACTGGGTTTCCAAATGGCAGATGAAATTTAACATGGACAAATGCAAAGTGATATATATAGAGAAAAATAACCCTTGCTGTAGTTACATAATGTTAGGTTCTATCTTAGGAGTTACAACCCAGGAAAGAGATCTAGGTGACATAGTGGATAATACATTGAAATTGCTGGCTCAGTGTGCTATGGCAATCAAAAAGGCAAACAGAATGCTAGGAATTAAGAAGGGAATGGAAAATAAAATGATGGATGTCATAATGCCTCTGTATTGCTTCATGGTGAGACCACAAATTCTGTATGCAATTCTGGTCGCAACATCTCAAAAAAATATAGTTGTACTGGAGAAAGTGCAGAGAAGGGTGACCAAATTGATAAGTAGCATGGAACGGCTGTCCTATGAGGAAAGGCTAAGGACATTATTATTTTTTATTTGTTTTTATATACTGACATTTGATCGAAATATCACATCGGTTTACATGTAACTGAACATAAATAAGGCAGGGGCTGATTATTTTACATTGTAACATTGTAACTTAAATAATAATTTAGAAAGATAGATTTACATTGTAACATTGTAACTTAAATAATTTATAGAGATAGATTTACATAGTAGCTTAGAAGGTTAAATGACATAGTAACTTTCAGAAATTTAAATGACATAGTAACTTTCAGAAATAACAGTTAACTTGTGACTTGGAGAAGATAGAGGGATGGATGGGGTAGCATAGAGGATTAGATATGTACAGTTATTTTACAAGGGGAACCACAGCGTGGTTGACGGCGGACTGGGGAAGATTCATTTCAGAGTAGGGGAGGGGACCTGGGCAAGGGGGCTACATTTCTGGTAGAAGGCTTTTAGGAAGAGCTAGGTTTTGAGGTGTTTTTTGAAGATTTGAGTAGAAGGTTCATTTCTAAAGAGGGGCGGGAGGGAGTTCCATAGCGTGGGGCTGGCGACAGATATGGCTCGTTTTTGGGTAGAGGTGAGGTGCGCTGTTTTGGAGTTGGGGACGATGAGGAGCCCAGAAACCAAGGATCTGAGGTTTCTGTGTGGGGTATATGGGAGTATGGCAGAGTTTAACCAGTTCATATTATTGTTGTGTCTATTAAGTTTAGAAAAGAGACACGTGAGGGGAGATATGATAGAGGTCTACAAAATCATATAAATTGGTTATTTACCCTCTCAGATAATAGAAGGACTATTGGACACTCCATGAAATTAGCAAGTAGCTCATTTAAAATAAATTGAAGAAAATTCTTTTTCACTCAGTGCATAGTTAAGCTCTGGATTTCATTGCCAGAGGATGTGGTTACAGCAGTTAGTGTAATTGGGTTTAAAAAATGTTTGGATAAGTTCCTAGTAGAAAAATCCTTAAACTGCTATTAATTAATAAGCAATAGTAGCTTGAGAATTATTTAATGTTTGGGTATATGCCAGGTATTTATGACTTGGATTGGCCACTGGTGGAAACAGGATACTGGATTTGATGGTCCCTTGGTCTGACCCAGTACAGCATATGCTATGTTATGTTAATGTCTGCTAGGCAGGCTCATTGTGTATGCATATTCACACTGTAGTCTTCTGAGGGAAGAAAGGAAGGGGAGATTATTCCCTATCACTATGCACAGAATATGAGAGAGAGAGAGGGGGAAAGAGCTTCCTGCTATGTCACAGATAGTAATTTTGAAATCCGGGGTCAGGAACTTTATTTTCGGTTCTGTGAGCACCCCTGGTAACAGTTGTTTGGACTTCCAGTGATGTAATCAAAAGGTGGCTAGGACACATTAATTCTGTTTTCATCAAAAATATCAGGGCCATTTCTGATTACATTGTAGGGGGAATAATTTTGCCTGGTGATGTCATGAAAAGCAGCCAAGTGCTATTCCCAAGGACATCTTAGGGAGTGTTGTTTGGAGTAGACTGAGGGTATGGATCAGGGGTGGGGCATGGGCAGGACTACTTCATTTCTATAGGAGCGTACATGGAGTTATGGGTATGGTTGAGGTATGAGATGAGCTGGTGGTGTTGTTGGGGGAATGGAATGCGTGGGGCTACACCCATTCATTCTATGAAAGTATAGGGTCTTGGGTACAGTTGTTGGTAGGGCTTAGACAGGAAATGAATGGTGATTGGCTAATGTCATCTTTATCTCACATGTAAGTCAGTTTGATGGATGGTTTACCCAGTATACTACTAATATTCTATGATCTCTCAACTGTTGTCATTCTTTTCATACCATACAATCAAGTCATCTACATAACGCAACATGTACATCCATCTTCCATGTTCATGTTTAGAATAAAGACATGGGTCAGCTTTTTCTTGCTTAAATCCCATGCTTCTCAGCATCTCAATCAGTTTGTCAGCACATGCTTTAGCAGCTTGCTTTAGGCCTTATATGGATTTTTGTAGTCTATATACTAGTCTTTATTTGCCTGGTTCTTCAAATCCTGGTGGGCGATACAAATAAATATCTTCTTTAAGCTCACCATGCAGAAAAGCAGTTTATCTGTGAAAATGTACCACTTGTAAATTTTTGCTGGCTGCCATGCAAAGCAGGATTCTTATGGTTGTGTGCTTCAGGACTGCTGCAAATATTTCGTTCAAGTCAATGCCATACTTTTGCATGTAGCCTTTGGCTGCCAATCTTGCCTTGTATATTTGTACATTTCCATATGTATCATATTTATGACCTTGTTTACTAAGCATTTTTCCCATAGATATAGAATTGGAGAAAAACCTTAGTAAATCAGGCCCTTAGTTTTAAAAATCCAACAGCATCATACAGTTTGCATGCCTCTTGTCAATTTAGTCAGTGTCCTTGTCTTATTTTTATGAAGAACCTCATTTTCTTCTTTTACTGCATTTCTCCATTTTTCTGCCTCAGGAGGCATGTTCTCAATGTCTCTCCGTGAAGTTGGCTCAGATGCATCCTTTTCTTGAACTGAGAAGCATATGAGTTGGGTTAGATTTCCTATATTTGATCTTTTAGATCTCCTTAGCTTTGGTTCTGTTTCTATGAGGCTGATGCAAAAAAAGTGCACTGAAAGTGGGTGCTGAGTGTTCAGCACCCACTTTCCTAATGCACCCCCAGATACCTCCCCTGGGGGCTCGATGCAATATTTAAATTAGGGCTCACGCTGTCAAGGAGGCACTAGGGTGATTGCGCGCCCCTAGCACCTCCTTAACAGCGAGCGCCCAAGAGATGTCCGCTGTCAGCGGCTGTATGCCGGTTAAGAAAACGGATGCTGAATTTATCAGTATCCATTTTCCTAACCAGCACACATCCATGGGTTAGGAAAACGCACGCTGATAAGTTCAGAGTCTATTTTCTGAACCTGATCGCCGGCACTGTTTGTGACATGCCCTAAGTTCTCTCCCCCTGAGGGAGTTTAGGGCGGGTCAGAAAGAGTGAATAAATCAATATTAAAGTGTCAGGCATTTCATATTCATTTATTCACTCCTTCACTTTATTTATTTGATTGACAGTTTTTCTATACCGTCATTTGGAAGTACCATCACAACGGTTTACAAATCGGACAATAAAAGTACAAAATAACAGAATTATAATTAAGTACTACTAAAATTTCAAATTAATTATCAAATAAATAATAACATCAGAAATAAAACTTAAAACAGCACTGCATAAATATAAAGTTACTAAAAGAGCATAAAAGAAAAGAAAATACAGAATAAAATCATAAAATTATAAATACTAAGAAAAAGCCAGCTATTTGCTCTGAGAATCACCTGTATGTATAACCAAGTTTTCAGGTCCTTTTTAAATTGCCTGTAATCTTGTTGTAGTCTAAGGTTTACGGGCATTGCATTCCAGATTTTTGGTCCTGCTTTGCAGTTGCAAAGGTCAAGCCCATTTGTAAGCTCCTCTCTCCTGATTTTGTTTAGGTATTCATAATTAACATGCCCACAGCATCTGTGCCATTAATAGATCCCTCTGTTTCCATGTGAGCAAGCCTTAATTGCATTGCACTTCTCTGTAGGCTGCATTAATTCAATTTAAGTAGATTTGCACTAGTCTTTTTTTGCTTTAGAAAAATCCAGCCATCTTGCTCCACTACACTTTCATTGTTCTTGAGATGAATCTTATAGACTCTCTGCATCATGGAATAAAACTTAGATAATTCCCATCCAGTTCAGAAGACCTATAAGTATGCATAAACTCAGCAGTTCTAACTTTTCTCTCAAACAGTTATCTGGATTCTCTTTTTTTCCTCCTGCTACTATAGATCTCCCATTGCTTTGTAGTATATGTCTAAACAAATACATGCACTTTCATTGCACACATATTGGTATGAGGCATCTCAATCCAGAAGCATTTATCTGATAATATCATGGACATTCTCCCTTTGATCAGTGTACCTGCCTTAATCCAGTTTGGATGCTTCCCCTCCCCTTTCCCAAAGGGTTTTGGTTTCCTGAAGGTAGAAGAAGTTCTAACAGTTTCTTTATTTAGTTTCAATGGCTTTTTACATGACCTATGTCCTTGCCCAGATAAACCTTATATCTAACTTTGAGGCCCTTTTGAACGTTTCTGTTCTTGAAATTGCTTGCACAGCCACATATCAAGTTGGACTATTGTCTGTTTCAGAGACTTTTCAGACTAGTGTTTGCATAGCTCTCAGGCAGTGAGTGGAGTATAAACTCCTTTATGAGCCCATTTGGCAAGTTGACATCATTATTTCTAAGAGTTATTTGCATTAATATTAACTTTGACACATGTTGTCAGGTTTCCCCTTTATGTTAGCATTTTGTTTAATGGTCTTTGGAAAATTATAGATGTGGAAGACAGAGACCTGTCCAAATGTCTCCTTAAGTGTTTGCCACATCTCTTTCCCTGTAGGCAGATCTACAATTAGCTTTAAGATGTCATCACTTATATGCAAGATGATTTCTGCTTTAACATTGGCTTCATGCCTTTCCCACTCCGGCTTGGTCTGTATCTTATCTGGGCAATCTTGTTTCATAATGTTTTTTGATGGAGAGCTCACATCTTGGTTGCTCATTCAGGATAAAATTTTCCATCTTCTGGTATCACACGGTCTTCCATTTTAGTTCTAGCCACATTGCAAAAAATAATTTCATTTTTATGGAATTTTCTGGCATGCCTTAAAAATTATTCTGTTGAAGACCTGTTATAATTCAAAAAAAGGCTGCTTATATCTGGGCCCATTGCCCAATGTTGGAAGTTGTGGTTCAACCTTTGAGTTCAAAGTAAATAGTTAGGCAGAAAGAATGCACATTACACTTAATAAGCTCCAAAAAAACAGTTTAGTATTTGAAAAAAGAAAACATATATGCAAAAAAAAAGAAAACTTACTCTCTTTAGAAACTGCAGCACAATTGCTGGGCAGATCAGAAGTGAAATCTGAAAACAGAAGGCAGGGAGAGAGAGAAAGAAATAAGATGAGTCTTACAACATCAGCTCAACCCCCTTGTCCAATCACAAGCAGTAAGGACTAAACAGAGAAAGAGGGAAAACATTCTAATATTATCTTATTTTATATAACTGTGCATTAGTTCAATACACATATGCATTCAAAAGAACCTTCCATCCCTTTTACACTTTAGGAGTAGATGATCCCAACATAAATTTGTGACCTTACTCTTCCAGTAAAAGTCTTAATTTGATCATGCCAATTTCTTAATAAATTTTTGTCTCCTTTTCAGTCACTCAGAATGAAGAAAGCATAGTTCTTCTTCCAACTCCTAAATGTATATCAGATTCTTCCCAATGTGAAATGGTCAGATTAGTAGTCCCAATTACTTATGAAAATGAAAAGTCCCAATTTTCATTCTTTTTCTGAATGTCTTCTCTATTCTCTTAGATCTCCTTCTGGCGGTGCCAAAGAGGCACTCTTTTCCCAGGTATAAGACACCTGAGTCAGTAGTAAAAAATAGTTTTGACTGATATCTTAATGCCTTCTTCCTTACAGGGGATCTAAATCCATTTCTCTGCAATGTCACAGCTACTCCTTAGGTCCTTTGCAGATGACAGACATTTCTTTGTGATGATCCCAAACTGGGGCCCTGGTACCAAGAGGTACTAAATCCAGAAAAAAACAAAATATAAAAATCTTACTCAAGGGTACAAACCAACAAGAGACAGGAAGGGTGGAAAACAACTTATTTCTCCCTTAAAATGAGTCAAATAGTCATAAAAGAAACAACTCAAAATTGGAACTCCTCTGCATCGGGTCACTGAATGGTCCATCCCCTGGAGGTGGGATAGAGAACAGTGGATCTTCCCTAACAGAGCACATTGACTCCCTGAAGTCCTCTAGTAAGGGGTCCCAGAGGTTTCACAGAAGAGGGTTTCCAAAAAATGTGCTTCATAAAAGAGAAAAGCCAGCAAAAGATAGGCCAGTCAGAAAGGCTGACCCACAAGAAAGCAACCCAGAGAAATTTGAACTAAACATCTACAAGAAATTCAACATCAACCCAAAAAGAAAATCCATGATATAAAATGGTGACAAGGGTTTATATACTACTAGAGCACACCATCTGCTGCTTCTACATGGGATAGTCAAAACCCCAACCTCTACTCACTAATCTCTCTGAACCTCCCCAGCAAGTTAGTATACACCTTCTGATAAGGAAAACTGAGGGTTCTTTACATTTTGTAATATACTGGTACAAATAGGATCATCATTGCTAAATACCTTGTATATTAGTGTTGTCATCATGTGTTCTTGAGCTGATGGGGCTGAACCCTGTCTCCTGCAGCACTCTGCTCCTCCAGCACCAAGGTCTCCTCTGCTGATGGGGCCTAGTCTTCCTGCTGCCTGTGCTCCTTCAAGGGTTGCTATCAACTCTGCTGCTGGTGGGATCTGCCCTCTCTGCCAGCATCATGGTTCCACTCATACAATGCTGCACCTTTCTTTGCTGGTGGGACCTAGACTTCCAACTAGTTGTGTCACTCTGTGCCACTGGTAGAATACACGTAGCACCCAATGCTGTGTGCCATCTTTCCACAATGCACACAGGATGGGACAGCCAAACAGACTGACCGAGTTTTATATTGTATAAAGTGGGATTACAGTGGCATAAGATAGAAAGACGTTAAAGGATTTATGTATGGTCACAAAGATGTTCTATGCCAGTAGACTAGCTTGAAGTCACATCCCAGGATTCCTTTTGACTCATAATTCAATTGACTTCAAGAGACACTTTCTTCCTGATACAGAGAAAGAGGAAGAACATGATCAAACTTCTATATTTTTCTCATTTTGAACTCTGAATGTTAAGAACTAAGCTTTCAAAGGGTGGGAATAAATGCTTAACCACAGGTTAAAATGTATATCTTCAACATTTTTAATTTAATTTAAAAAATATATAACCCTCTATTCTATAATTTATAGTGGGGTACAATAAAACATATGTAGACCTCCCAGGCGGGGAGCTATTTTCTTGCATGGTAATGATGATGGTCAATAGTTTCAGGCTATAGCAGTTTCTACTTAGTTATTATAAGATTGAAAATAGTTTACCAGATGTTACACCCAAGGTAGGCTCACAGGATTAAAATTAAGTGAACAAATTTTATTTGGGAGATCAATTTGGCAACAAGGTAAACAATGCTATAAAATCACTGTAGATGAATTTCAATTAGATTATTTACTTTTTTATTTTTTTATGTCAAGGCTGCTTAAAATAAGGCTCTAAGCAGAGTACAAATCAACATTCATAATTCGAACAATATAAAATAGACAAAAACACTGAGTGCAAAATCAGTCTTCAAACCTAGACAATTGCAGCTGTTCTCTGCTGATAGGAAAGTAGGCTATATGGAAAAGGCCAGTTTGAAAAAGAATGTCTTGGACATTTTACTTAAGGTTTTGTGATAGTCCATCAGGTGGAGTTCCTGGGGCAAAATGTAAATCATTTGAAATTCAAGTATTTAAACAATGAAATGCAAAATATTCAATAGCATTCAGATAAAACTTAAATAAATAGCATGTTGTGTAAACTACCAATGCAATTTATCTTTTAGTAATGTATTACTATGGAACTGATTCCTCTGAGAAACTGATTATGATCAGATCAGATATACAGTATATTTTATACTGTATATCCTTCTTTCCTTAAACTATCTCTACTTTAATATTTTTTACTTAACCTCAAGAACTGTTTCTTTGTGTTTTTCTTAGAGATATTTCAAAGAAAACTTTAAAAAATCAAGAACTGTGAGTTTAAAGGTATTTCGATGTTCTTTACTATACTTTTTGTGTGTCTCTTTACTCTTTATATGTTCTTCTTTCTCTTTTCTCCTATCTCTTTTGTCTGTCTCTAGTGAACTTTACTATCTAATCACTCTTTTCAAAGTTTGTTTGTTTATGTGCATACTTAGCTCAGTTTCCATTTGAGCAGTAGCTTATGGGTGTGGCTTGTTAATGCTGTTTGGGTGTGAAGATTTGGTGTATCCCACTGAGGATGAGAAGCATTAGATGATTGAGCTCAAAGCTTGATAGAGACAGGAACTCCAAACTGTTGACCACTCCAGGCAGGCTCTACCTACTATCCCATCTTTAACAAATCAAAAAGGAAAACTACATCCCTCAAACCAAAAACCTTCTGCCAACTACTATGTTATCCTCAGTGTATGTCATGCTGGCTTATTGTCCTGAAAATACTAGTTAATTAAATCAAAGTATAATTATGATTATCCTATTCTAAAGACACAGTGAATGAGAACTGTGGCATTTGTTTATAAGACTTGAGACTTTGAGGCTTGAGACATGAGACTATGAAGCAAGTGACTATAAGATATGACAATGAGACATGAGACAAATTTGAATGTGATATGACCAGCATGGATAATATATTTACCACATATACACATTCACATCCATTCATTTACTTTATCTTTTGATTCTTGGTGAGTTTTATTTCTCATAAACTGTTTTTATAAAAGCAGAAACACTTTACATCTATTACTGTTATAGATTTTGTCATTTGAAACAGCCTCTTGTTCTGGAGTTTACAATTTGTGTGGATTTTATTCCAGAATTGAATTGAAGTTAAATTTATTTTTTTTAAGTCAAAGTAAGTTTTACCATCTAAGCAGTTTGTCACAGTTTTGCCTCGTATGCAGCTTCCCTGGGCAATGGTTCCACCTGCTTTGAAGTTTCCCCACCAGCAGAGGTCTTCAGCAAGCCTACCCCCAGCAGTTCAAGTTTCCTCCTCACTGATCAACTGATGCCTCAGCCCCAGGCCTATTTAACCCAACCCATCCAGTCCCTCGGTGTCTCTTCTTTGAGACACCTCGGCTCTCTTCAGCTGGCCACTTCTTTGTCGCTATTCTACCTTGCCTTATGGCCTATCCAGACTTTTTATTTTGCATTGCAGCCTACCTGTTGCATAGGAGGTGGATCCTTGGGCTGAGGTGGGGTTGACACAACCCGTAGGCGAGGGCCTACGGGTCCCCACCATCAGCAGGTGGAGTGGGCTGAAGGTAGAGGCCACTGGAGCTTCACCTATACCAGACCACGTTCCCCTTGGGTTGAGCCTTCGGGTGCCACGGCCGGCAGGCGGGCATCAAGGTTAAGTATAGGTAGTAGATGGTTCAGCCCAGAGACAGCAGTCAGCAGATGGCGTGGTCTATCCTGGAAGGGATATGGAACAGGAACTCAAGCACCAAGGAACTGAAGGTGCCTGAGCAAAGGGAGGCCGAAGCCTTATTAGTCTGTGTCCAGAGGATAGGGACAGAGGTATCACTGTCAAGCTTAAATGGAAGCTGGTGGCACTTGGAAGGTGTAGCAAGCAATGTGGAACTCTGGACTCAAGAAAGTCTGAGGCGAAGTCGTTCATAGCAATGGTCAAGGCACAGAGAAGGCAGGCATGGTCCGATGTAGCAATGGTCAAGGCATGAAGAAGGCAGGCGTAGTCAGACATAGCAACAATCAAGGCACGAAGAAGGGAGGCAAGATCAGGCGTAGTAGTGGTCAGGCTTGGAGAAGGCAGGCAAGATCAGCACACAGATGAGATAAACACAGAACAGGAACCAGGAACTTGGAGAAACAGGAACACGAAGCAAGGCTCATGGAGAAGCAATGAATACAAGGAAACCTGGAACAGGAGACCAAGAAGACCTGTTGCAAAGACAATGCTTCAGTGTGAGGCCTGCACATTTAAGCACTGAGGGAACTGACTACAGCCTTCGGGTCCGCAGCCAGGTTCCCGCCGCAGACCCTTTAAAGGTTTCACTGGTGTGTGTGTGTGTGCATGCCTAGGGAGAGGCGTGGTGCCACCGGCGGCGTCTCTCCACGAACCCCGTGGAGAGACCCGATGGATGGAGGCATCCTGGCTGGAAGTCCCCAGACGTGGAGAAGGGACGGAGGCGCTGGTGGAAGTCCAAGGTCGGGACTGGCGGCCCACCGCTGCCAGCGACAAGGAGCTGGAGCCTAAAGCTTGTATAGAGAGGTGAGAGGGCTGCACCGCGGGGCTGTCGCAAGTGGCGAGTGTAACAGTACCCCCCCCTTTACGCCCCCCTCCTGGAGGTCGGGATTTGCCCGGATGGGCACGATGGAAATTTGAGAGAAGGGTCTTGTCCAAGATGTTACGAGCAGGCTCCCATGAATTTTCCTCAGATCCATAACCCTCCCAAGAAAGGAGGTACTCCCATCGGAGGCCTCTATGGTGGACGTCTAGAACTTTATGGACCTTATACGTCGTATCAGTATCTGCCATCAATGCAGATGGTTCAGGGACCTTCAGGGTAGGCCAGGACAACACTACCGGCTTAAGCAAAGAAACATGAAAGGTATTATGTATACCCAAGGAAGGAGGCAACTGGAGCTGGTAAGTCACAGGTCCGATGCATCGGGTAATCAGGAACGGTCCAATAAAACTTGGAGCAAATCTCTGCGAAGGAATTCGTGGTCTAATATATTTGGTACTCAACCAGACTTTATTACCAGGAAGGAATTCAGGAGCTGCACAGCAATGACTGTCAGGAGTCTTCTTGGCCCGAGAAGCGGTCTGGCGCAGGCGAAGATTCGTCTGTTCCCACAATGTCTTAAGGTTATCCGCAGTAGCCTGTGCCGCAGGAGATGGCATGGAGAGAGGTATGGGTAATGGTGGTCGAGGTTGTTTCCCATAGACTATAGAGAATGGTGATGTTCCAGTAGCTGTGGCGATGTGAGAGTTGTGGGAAAACTCTGCCCAGGATAAGAGTTCCAACCAGTTGTCTTATTGGTCATTGATATAGGCCCAAAGGAACACTTTCAGGGAGTGGTTCATCCGTTCAGCTTGTCCGTTGGCTTGGGGGTGATAGGCGGTCATGAGACTGATGTTAATACCAAATTTTCAGCAAAGGGAGCACCAATATCTGGCAACGAATTGAGGACCTTGATCGAAAACAATATCCACTGGTAGCCCATGCAGTCTGAAAATGTGATGAAAAAAAGAGACGTGCTAGCTCTGGTGCAGATGGTAAGCCAGGAAGAGGTACAAAATGGCCCACCGCTGCCAGCGACGAGGAGCTGGAGACTGAAACTTGTGTAGAGAGGTGAGAGAGCCGCACCACGGGGCTGCTGCGGGCAGTGAACGTAACAAAACCTAGGTTTCCTACCTTGCCTTATTGCTTACTCTGGCCTCCTGCTTTGCTTTATGGCTCTCTTGGCCTCTTATCTTGCTCTGTGGCTTCTCTTGGCCTTTTGACTTGCTCTGGGTACTTCCAGGCCTTTTTGCCTTGAACTGCAACCTCTCGGCCTCCCTGCAATGCTCTTGCCCTCCTGTGCTTTTCTGTCTTACTGTGTGGCCTTTGGGCCTTCTAGGTTTGCCTAGCCAGCCTTGCGCCCTGTTTGGGTTTTCCTGTTTCCTGTCTAGTCCTGTCCATTGTCTAATCCTGTTATAGACCTGTCTGTTGTCCAGTTCTGGTCCAGTCCTGTCTAGTCCAGTCTCTTATATTCTTTTCCAGGCTTTGCCCTTTCCTCTAGTCCTGGCCTTGCACTCAACTCCAGCCTTGTCTTCAGCCCAGTCTATACTTAGTCCCAGCTCCCAGTCTGTATATAGTTCAGGCCCCCCAGTCTGTACCTAGTTCTAGCCCTAGCTAGTACCTGAATCCCACTCCCAGCCAGTACCTGCATCCAATTCTCATCCAGTGTCTGTATTCAGTTCCCAGCCTAGGCTTGACTTCAGTGTCCAGCCTGTGGCTGACTCCAGGTCCCAGGCTGTACACAACTCCCAGTCCAACCCATTGTTCTGTTTGGGATCGCTAGGAGAGCGGTCCCATCTGGAGGGGATTATGTGTCCTTGAGCCTCGGCATGACCCAGAAGACACCAAGACAGCGCCGAGGGTTGGCGAGACTTATCCCAGCATGGGTAAAGATAAAGTCTAACCCTCTGCCAGACCTGCATGTTTCTGGAAGCCAACAATACTATGTTGGTTAGTGAACAGTCCTCCGACCATTCCCAGCCCTTTCAGACCTGCCACTGGGTATCGGCAAGAAGCAGAAGGCCGGACTGAGGATGAGGGCAGACGGAGGCCTTGTGACACAGAAGACTCAAGACATGGACAAGAAGACTCTGGATGTGGACGAGGAGCTTGGAAGGTTCAGACATTGGCACTGTCTCTCAGGGCACCCTACACAGCCCACCGACATGGGCGGACCCAATGGGCTGGTCACGGACCACCCTGTCCCACTGCGTGCCCTACACAACCTGGAAAGGCTGGTCACGGACTATGCAGAGAGCGGGACAAGCAGAGGAAGGAAATCCAGCCGAGACAAAACTCCAATGACGAGGACAGGAACCGCTGAGACGGATTTACCCCAACAAGGTGTCATCTGGAGAACCAGTGGAGCTGGAGGGTCAGGAGGACTTGAAGAAGCGAAGGAGGAACGGAACTTCGGAAAATGAAGAATTCTGGAATATCAGGAAGTCTGGACTAGGAACCTCGGAACATGAAGACATGGAACATTAGGAAGCCACAGGAAGCAACGAAGACTCAGGTGAGACAGGACGGAGCGCCAACGAAGAACAAGGAACGAATACCTGATGGAGCGCTGGAAGACGAGACTTCCAGGAGCAGGAAGCCTTAATGCAAAGGCAAAGCAAGACTGAAGGTGAAGCCCTCTTATAGGGCTGAGACAGGAAGACATCAGGTGGGGCCCGGGGCATATCTGGCCGTGGGCCCTTTAAATATAGTGAAGAGGCGCGCGCCGGTGCCTAGAAGCAGGAAACAGAGGAGCAGCACCACGGACAGTGGCAACGGCTGCACAGGAAGCAGAAAGAAAAGCAGGCCAGAAACTCGAAGCAGGACAGCGTTGGAAGCAGCCTCCAGGCCGCAAAAAGTACTAAAGTCCACGGCTCCCTGCCATTAAAGGCCAGCTGACTCACGGCACCCTGCAGTGAGGGATAACAGGGTTGGGAGTGGCCTCCTGACTGCGTAGAAGATCAGAAACGCGGCGGTCCAGGCCGCATGGGCACAGCAGGTCGGCAGCAGGTCCCGACTGCTGCGAAACGGCTCCAGCATCGGCGGCCTCTAGGCCACGTCGGAAAGGCTGTGAGGAGGAAGAGAGGTAAGAAGCTGCTTGCAGCACAGCCCACAAGCAGTTTCACAACACCCATGATGTTCTGCAGATGACAAGTCCTACTAGCCTGTAGAACTCAAGGGCTCAACCTGCAGGGGAGGGGGCTGGACAGAAACAAGACCAGCTCCAGCCCTGCCCCGCAGTGCTGTTCCAAGTCATAGTTCACTTCTGCACTGGCTAGTTTATTATGGCCAATATTATTCTCCAATATGCATAGGCTTCCTCATTCATATAACAAACCACTTCTAAAAATGAGCCAGATCACTTCTATGGATTATTAGTTACTTTCATGAAATATATAGACTACTTTTAAAGACATTTATTATCATAAGGCTTATATTTCATTAAGGCACTTTGGGATTTTTATTTAATAACTATCTTCAGTGTTAACACCACTTTTATTTTATTCTATTTTATATTCTTCCACTCAGTTTCATTCATTCAGCTACCTATAAAAGCTGATTAAAATTTGCAGAACAGCTGCTCTTTAACTTTTAACTGACTAACATCTTTCTTTACCTTTTCAGGTTTCTTTTACCATAAATCAATTTTCCAATCACATATTCACTCACTCACAGTGTAAATATTTGTTCCCTCACTGTTTTTAAAACTATGTATAAATTTAAATACGGCTCAGTGAATCACTCCTTCTCTGACAAGTTCCAATGCAGCTCTCCCTCAGATCTAAAACTGTCTCTAACGCTTGTGTGATGTCTTAGAAATAGTTCCTACCCTGTCCAAATTTCCTATATAACACCGAAGGATCACTTCTAACCTCTCTGTTACATGTTCCTAGCCTATGCCTGGGACATGTAACAGAGGTAAGGTATAGATTTTTTTGGTAACTTTGGAATTCTTCTCCAACTAAATTAATAATTAAAAACTACTGTACTTTAATCTAATGAAGTATAAGTATGTTAGTCTGTTAACATGCTGTCTTTTGATAAACATTTCATCACCATGGATTATCCTTAGCAATGGTTTCAGAATGTTGAGTTTTTCTACTTTTCTGGGTTGACGATGTTGTGGGTCCGGTGCTGGAGGAGCATGATGGGCACCAACTGCAGAGTGGCACAGGATGGTATGATGAGGCTAAAGCTACACGTGTGCAGTTCGGTGAAGCTGGAGCAAGGCAGGCAATGCTGGAACACAGGAACAATGTGCAAGCAAGGCCAGAACTCAGGAACAGACTTGGAGCTGTGTGCAGGTAAGCATGAACTGGACCTCAGGAACAGACTGGAGCTGGGTGCAGGTAAGCATGAACTGGACCTCAGGAACAGACTGGAGCTGTGTGCAGGTAAACGTGAACTGGACCTCAGGAACAGACTGGAGCTGGGTGCAGGTAAGCGTGAACTGGACCTCAGGAACAGACTGGAGCTGGGTGCAGGTAAGCGAGAACTGGATCTCAGGAACAGACTGGAGCTGGGACTGACTGAGACAGGACAAGACAGTGTAAAGGAAGTACCCTAAAATAAAATAATAAAACAAATAGACTTACCTGATCCAGAAGCTCCAGACAGAGTGCTGTTATCCGGATGTTCTGGAGTTGGAGAAACCTATGTTGAGTAGGCCACAGGCAGTGATGGCAGTAGAGCAGAGGCTGAAGACAGCACTCTACAAGGCTACAAAATACTGCCAAAGACTGAAGGCCAGAACTGGTCCAGAAAGAAAGAAACCTGCAAAAAGGAAAGAAAAGGAAAAACGCTAACACAGAGTGAAACTCTTTCACCATCAAAAATGCATACAAAATTGCAATAATTCTCCATTTGCAGCAGCCCTTCCAGAAGTCATACCTTTCAACTTCAATTACCACACGGTACTGGGATGTTGCTCATGAGACTATAGTTTTCTTAATTCACCTATTAATGGTTACCTTAGCAGTTCCATCTCCTGAATGAAAAGGATAATAGGGATGTGCAGCCACCACAGTTTTGGTTCTGTTTGTTTTTTCATTGTGGGCATTTTTTTTCTATTTTAATTCAGTTTGTTTAATATTTTTGAGGTTGATATTCAAAAACTATTTTTATACGGATAACTGAAAGGTTATCCATCTAAATGGTTACCTGCCAATATTAATTGCCATATGCAGCTAAATTCTAGCCACATATGAGTTATTTATTTAACTCTTTTCTATACCGACATTCATGATCAGTATCATATCACATCGGTTTACAAGGAACAAGGGGGTTATAACTTTAACAAACCATTTAACAAGAAGCAAAGTTACAATAAACAAGGTGAAACGAACTTGGGAGCTGAGGTAGCCGGAATTTAGCCACATAAGTTGGGGGCATTCTGGGGGTGGGCAGGAGGCATTTCCAGGTGGAGCAGAGATAGCCACATAAGTTATGCAGCTAACACCAATATTTGAAGTTAGCCACTTAACCTATTCAGCTAACTCTGGTCAGGCCATAGGGCTGCCCTAAAGTTAGCCAGTTAGACATAACTGGTTAACTTTAAAATAGCCAGGTATATTCAGCGGCGTGAATATACCCTGTTAGTTAGCTGGATATTTTTATCTGGCTAACTAGCCGAGCTGCAAAGCAGCTGAAAATGGACCCTTTTATTTTTTTTGATTGGTTCTTTTGCCAAACCAAAAAACAGTTAACAAAAAAATCTCCAAATTAAAAAAAACAAAACTTTTGCTGACTTTGGCTGGGCTTTCCTGGGATGAGCCTGGCACTGAGGCCTCTCGGAACGGAGATCTAGCTCCCACTGGGGCCTCCAACTTACCCCCTTCCTGGATCTGTTGAAACAGGCAGTATTGAGTCCCAGTCGTTCCTGCCTAAGTGCTGGTGCCATCCACCTGGAGGATGGTGCCAAAGTGATATCAATTCAGCGCCTTCCTGCCATCCCCCATGTGGTCAGCACCATTTTTATAGCATTAGGATGAAGCAGGAGTGACTGCACCTCGCTCCTGCCTGTTTTCAGCAGTTGTGGGAAAGAGGTAAGTGGGGACAGAGTGGGACCTCCCCAGCCCTGGAAACTTTATATAGGGGATAGACCCTGGCTCTGGATCCAGTCCTGACTTAAGCATCTGCACAGTTCCCAGCCAGCTCCTAGCCTTGGCATCATGCCTAGGTTTCAGCATCAGGTCTGCTTCTTGATGCGGGCCCATTCTGGACCTAATCCTTGGTGCCAGGTGTAGACCTTAGCACTGGGCCTAGGCTTTGGTGCTGGCTCTAAGTCTCAGCTCCAGACCTGTCCTTAATCTAGCCCTCAGTGCTGAGGCTCAGGATTCAGTGCCTGGCACTGGTCCATGTCTAGGCCTTGACACTAGGCCCTGGCACTTCACTAGGCCTTGGCATTGGGATCTCTCAGCCAGGGGCACCAGAAATGTGGTTTTTTTTTTATTTTTAAATGCCACAAATACAAGAAGACCCAAAAATACGAGGGGTATTTTCATAGGAAGGTATTTTCAGTTTGTTCCATTCAGAATGATCCAAAAATGGCCTCGTTTATTACATTTTTGGCACTTGTTAAAAACGAATGCATACCCCTAAAGGATTAAACAGCAAGATGTGCCAAAAAAACTCTCACTGAAAGCAATATGTATCTTGCTTCCTTTCTGGGATTCAACAATTGCTGTACATATTTTTGAACAGGAATCTCCCTCCACCACATATGCACAAACATCAGAAATGAAAAGGGAAAGTAGCATATAATTCATTGCACACTGCAGTGGACACCACATAATCTTCTATAGCCCTAGGAAAGGGGGGGGGGGGGGGAGTCACATGAGAACTGAGTAGTTTCCACTCTGAGGTCACAAAGGCAAAAAACAAGAAAGAATGAACAACAAAATGCAACCATAGTGGTGTAAACCACAAAGTCTAAATCACACAGGAAAGCAACTTATTCTTAACAATCAAACATATAACACTCAGGCCTTTTGAATGCCAGAACTCAAAGCATCATATATTTATAAATACTTATCCTGATTAGTCTATTTTTAACATTTTCATGTAACTTTAATGGGGAAAAGAGAAAGACAGCCAGGCAGAATGGATGGGACACTTGATCTGCATTTGCCATCATTTAGTATGTTAGTGAAAAATCCAAATTACCAACAGAGGTTCAAGAGCTCTTCATAACCACTGAAGACTTTCCAATGGCCATATATGTATGGTGTTCCAGATAATCATGTATAGCCCCAGGAAAGGGTCACACCTCAAAACTGAGAGGTTTCAGCTGTGAAGTCACAAAGGCAATGTCAGTCACAAGAAAGAAACACCATCTGTTCCCCTTCGTTAGAGGAATCAGAACAGAGTCTTAGCTAAATCACCGAGTTGTGCCCCAAAATCACCGAGTTGTGCCCCAAAATCAGCCCCCTCCTGAAACCAGAACAAGTCCATAGCAAAAGGTCCTCAGACCTATATTGGCCACTGCCACCTGACCTGTTTTAAAAGTGGTTAATTAATCAAGAAGGATACTTTCACACTCCCCAGCTACATTGTCACAAAATATGTAGTTTTATATTTAATTGGCAGCTATCAAGTATATGATAAGTATGCACCTGATGGACAATTAAGTGTGTGTGCGTGTTATTAGCAAATTATCATGTGTGCTAACAGCTTATCTTTCAAAAGTATGTAATGACCCTGTGGGAGTCGTTCTGAAATAGCCCTAGTTCTAAGTCCTTTTGGACCTAGCATAGAGATAGTGCACCCCTCCCTCTGCTGCCTATTTTGTAATAATTCCCCCATGGAGGTTGCTGGAATGACCAGCCCCCTGCAACATTGCAAAGTGTGACTTTGAGTTAGATAGCGGAGGAAGTAGGAGTGTTTTCTTCAGTTCAGGTGATTGAAGGTTTTTGGGGTTTTTTTTAGTTTTTGAGTGCTTTCTTTTTTCAACAGCCAGGTATGATTAATTTTTTCAGACTGTTTTCTGGAACATCATCAGTTTGTAGTGTTTGCATGTACCTGCCATTTTTTCACTCAATTCTTTATTTAAACATGTTTCTAGAATTCTTGTCTATAAGGTATTTTTATATATAGGAAAATTTGCTGTTTTTCTTTCTTGTTTTGACTCAAAACCCACTCATGAGAACAACTTATTGTGAAAACATCTGAAACAACAGACAAAACTTCCAGTTACCAAAGGCAACATATTAGCCAAGAGGGAAAAAAGTGAGCTTACACTTACCTGGCTAAATAGCTAGCACCTATGTCTGTTCCTACTTGAGATGATGGATTCTATAATATATAGTACTATATATTATGATTGTACAGATCTTATATAAAACACTAACGATCATACACAAAACCATCCACAAGCTCATTCCACTGGAACTCAACATCCCACTTCGACCACATCAACCAACCAGACTGACGAGAACAGCATACAGAGACACTCTCCTAACACCATACATCAAAACCTCTCTAAGCAAATGAGCCATGTCTGCAGCAGGTCCTGCACAATGGAACTCTCTACCACCAGAACTCCGGTTAGAACAATGCCCAATCAATTTTAAAAAGAGACTAAAAACCTGGCTATTTGAGCAAGCGTTCCAATTATACTAATGTCTTCTTTCATGTCTTTAATATAATTTATGCATTTTTTCCCATTTATTCAGATCCAAGTTTTATGCCCCGTTCTATGTAATCACATTCTTACATGCCTTGTTGTTTTTTTCAGTTACAGTGTAAACCGAGATGATATGTAAATTCTTACATGAATCCCGGAATATAAAAATGTTAAATAAATAAATAAATGTTGAAAATACACGTGCACTCTTTTAAATAACTTCTAGAAAAGCCCCTTTTGCACACAGGTGGATTTATCTTGTGAATGGAAGTATATAGAATATTTCTGCAGTCTGAAAATCTGTAAACTGCATTGTATGCAAATTTTCACTCTAAGCCCTACTGTACCTGTGTACAATCCATATCAGCATTTGAAAACTAACCCCATATTATGTGATGCAGCATTTTTTAAACATCTCAACAGTAAGCAATCGGACACAAAATCTGTAATTTCTCCTGGATGCAAATATTAAACTTAACCTTTGGGTGTTCATCATCTATGAACATACATAACTTTCAAGAGTAAAGTACAGAGTTACTTCTAAAACCTCTATTTTCTTCATGTAATTTTTTTTTTGGTATAACTGTGATATTTCTATATTTCATAGGTACTTACATTGGACTTTCACTTCTGCCAAATATGGAGGTATGTGAAAAATTAAAGGCAGAGATACTGACAATAGCCTGTGAATAAAACCACATTTCATTTTATGTTGAAAAACAGGGCTCGGGGAGGTAGTGTTCCATTTATCTCTATTAATGTGTAATTGGAGTTTAAACATCGTGAAAGCTCTATACTTGCTTCCGGCCAAGAAATACATTTGCAGCTTGGTTTCACTGTCTTCTTTTTTTTTTTTTATATGCTGCCTCCCATACGTCATCTTGAGTCATAAAGGAGAAAAGCCATGAAGCCAAATACATCTGCCAACATTTGTCATTAAAAAGACATTTTTGTAATTTCCTGCTTGAAGCTAAAGTGTATAAGTCAGAGGAAATGCAATAAAGTAAGGCATTTGAACTTCTGATAAACACACGGAACCTGTTGCGCTGCGAAAATTACCCTGGAACAAATCACATAATCACAAATATCTTTTCAACTGATATCTACAAGGGAATTTGAAAAATGTGCTGTAAAAAATATGCTAAACTTGTTCTGCTTATCCTTATACTCCAGATCTACACAACTCCCTTATAAGTACCCTGCCACAAGTTTCCTGTCCTCATTCAATATGGATGAGGTCACTTGAGGAGGAATGGGAAGGAAACACAACAGGGAAAGGAGAAGATGTGTGAGAATAAGAACATAAGAAAATGCCATACTGGGTCAGACCAAGGGTCCATCAAGCCCAGCATCCTGTTTCCAACAGTGGCCAATCCAGGCCATAAGAACCTAGCAAGTACCCAAAAACTAAGTCTATTCCATGTTACCATTGCTAATGGCAGTGGCTATTCTCTAAGTGAACTTAATAGCAGGTAATGGATTTCTCCTCCAAGAACTTATCCAATCCTTTTATAAACACAGCTATACTAACTGCACTAAACACATCCTCTGGCAACAAATTCCAGAGTTTAATTGTGCATTGAGTAAAAAAGAACTTTCTCCGATTAGTTTTAAATGTGCCCCATGCTAACTTCATGGAGTGCCCCCTAGTCTTTCTACTATCCGAAAGAGTAAATAACCGATTCACATCTACCCGTTCTAGACCTCTCATGATTTTAAACATCTCTATCATATCCCCCCTCAGTCGTCTCTTCTCCAAGCTGAAAAGTCCTAACCTCTTTAGTCTTTCCTCATAGGGGAGCTGTTCCATTCCCCTTATCATTTTGGTAGCCCTTCTCTGTACCTTCTCCATCGCAATTATATCTTTTTTGAGATACGTCGACCAGAATTGTACACAGTATTCAAGGTGCGGTCTCACCATGGAGAGATACAGAGGCATTATGACATTTTCAGTTTTATTCACCATTCCCTTTCTAATAATTCCCAACATTCTGTTTGCTTTTTTGACTGCCGCAGCACACTGAACCGATGATTTCAATGTGTTATCCACTATGACACCTAGATCTCTTTCTTGGATTGTAGCACCTAATATGGAACCCAGCATTGTGTAATTATAGCATGGGTTATTTTTCCCTATATGCATCACCTTGCACTTATCCACATTAAATTTCATCTGCCATTTGGATGCCCAATTTTCCAGTCTCACAAGGTCTTCCTGCAATTTATCAAAATCCATTTGTGATTTAACTACTCTGAATAATTTTGTATCATCTGCAAATTTGATTACCTCACTTGTCATATTTCTTTCCAGATCATTTATAAATATATTGAACAGTAAGGGTCACAATACAGATCCCTGAGGCACTCCACTGCCCACTCGCATCCACTGAAAAAATTGTCCATTTAATCCTACTCTCTGTTTCCTGTCTTTTAGCCAGTTTGCAATCCATGAAAGGACATCGCCACCTATCCCATGACTTTTTACTTTTCCTAGAAGCCTCTCATGAGGAACTTTGTCAAACGCTTTCTGAAAATCCAAGTATACTATATCTACCGGTTCACCTTTATCCACATGTTTATTAACTCCTTCAAAAAAGTGAAGCAGATTTGTGAGGCAGGTAGGCGCTAATTTCTGCCGGCACCGGGAAAGTGACAGAAAAGCAGTAAAAACTGCTTTTCTGTGCACCCTCCAACTTAATATCATGGCGATATTAAGTCAGAGGTCCCGAAAGTTTAAAAAAAAGTTAAAAAAAAAAAAAATTTTTGAAATTGGCCTGTGGCTCGAAAACCGGACGCTCAATTTTGCCGGCGTCCGGTTTCCGAACCCATGGCTTTCAGCGGGCTCGAGAACCGATGCCGGCAAAATTGAGCGTCAGTTGTCAAACCCGCTGACAGCCACCGCCCCTGTCCAAAAAGAGGTGCTAGGGACGTGCTAGTGTCCCTAGCGCCTCTTTTTACCGCAGGACCTAATTTAAATATTTTAGTTTACTGAATCGCGCGCACAGGACACTGGCCTGTGCGCTGTGCACTGGCCCCACCACCATTACCTCTCTCACCAAATCCTGTGTTCCACTAAGAATTAAATCTAAAATAGCTCCCTCTCTTGTTGGTTCCTGAACCAATTGCTCCATGAAGCAATCATTTATTACATCCAGGAACTTTATGTCTCTAGCAAGTCCTGATCTTACATTTACCCAGTCAATATTGGGGTAATTGAAATCTCCCATTATTATTGCACTGCCAAATTGGTTAGCTTCCCTGATTTCTCTGAGCATTTCATCATCTGTCTGACCATTTTGTCCAGGTGGACGGTAGTTTATTCCTATCATTATACTCTTACCCAACACACATGGGATTTCTACCCATATAGATTCTTCTACTGAGTGAGCATTTAGTCTCTTGTATCATCTTTATCCTGTTGGACTCTATACCCTCCCGGACATAAAGTGCCACACCCCCACCAGGTTGATCCTCCCTATCATTGCAATATAATTTGTACCCTGATATAGCACTGCCCCATTGGTTATCCTCCTTCCACCAAGTCTCTGTGATGCCAATTATGTCAATCTCATCATTTGCTGCTATTTAATTCTCCCATCTTATTTCTTAGACTTCTGGCATTGGCATACAGACATTTCAAAGTGTGTTTTTTGTTTGTATTATCAACCTGCTTTTCAGTTGTTAGGGATAATTCAGAAATCATTAGCTTCGGTGATTTTTTACATATAGGCACATGGACTATGTTTGCTTTTAATGGATCCTCTCTGTTGAGATGCCCTAACTCTCCTGCTTCATTAGTATCCTTCAAGGATACTTTTCTCCAAACCATGCACTGCTGAATGACTGTCAGCTTTCCCCCTTGTTCTAGTTTAAAAGCTGCTCTATCTCCTTTTTGAAAGATAGTGCCAGCAGCTTGGTTCCACTCTGGTTAAGGTAGAGCCCATCCTTTCGGAAAAGTCTCCCCTTTCCCCAAAAGTATCCCCAATTCCTAATAAAGCTGAATCCCTCTTCCCTGCACCATCGTCTCATCCATGCATTGAAACGCTGGAGCTCTGCCTGCCTCTGGGGACCTGCACACGCTTTTTTGACTGCAGCAGCACACTGAACAGATGATTTCAATGTGTTATCCACTATGACACCTAGATCTCTTTCTTGGGTGGTAGCGCCTAATATGGAACCTAACATTGTGCAACTATAGCATGGGTTATTTTTCCCTATATGCATCACCTTGCACTTATCCACATTAAATTTCATCTGCCATTTGGATGCCCAATTTTCCAGTCTCACAAGGTCTTCCTGCAATTTATCACAATCCACTTGTGATTTAACTACTCTGAATAATTTTGTATCATCTGCAAATTTGATTACTTCACTTGTCATATTTCTTTCCAGATCATTTATAAATATATTGAAAAGCATGGGTCCCAATACAGATCCCTGAGGCAGCCCACTGCCCACTCGCTTCCACTGAGAAAATTGTCCATTTAATCCTACTCTCTGTTTCCTGTCTTTTAGCCAGTTTGTAATCCACGAGAGGACATCACCACCTATCCCATGACTTTTTACTTTTCCTAGACGCCTCTCATGAGGAACTTTGTCAAACAGTTTCTGAAACTCCAAATACACTACATCTACCAGTTCACCTTTATCTACATGTTTATTAACTCCTTCAAAAAGCAAATTTGTGAAGCAAGACTTGCCTTGGGTAAAGCCATGCTGATTTTGTTCCATTAAACCATGTCTTTCTATATGTTCTGTGATTTTGATCTTTAGAACACTTTCCACTATTTTTCCTGGCACTGAAGGCAGGCTAGCTGGTTTGTAGTTTTCAGGATTGCCCCTGGAGGCCTTTTTAAATATTGGAGTTATATTAGTCACCCTCCAGTCTTCAGGTACAATGGATGGTTTTAATGATAGGTTACAAATATTTAGGTCTGAAATTTCATTTTTTAGTTCCTTCAGAACTCTGGGATGTATACCATCCTCTCCAGGTGATTTACTACTCTTCAGTTTGTCAATCAGGCCTACCACATCTTCTAGGTTCACCGTGATTTGGTTCAGTGCATCTGAGTCATTACCCATGAAAACCTTCTCCGATATGGGTATCTCCCCAACATCCTCTTCAGTAAACACCAAAGTAAAGAAATTGTTTAATCTTTCTGCGATGGCCTTATCGTCTCTAAGTACCCCTTTAACCTCTCGATCATCTAATGGTCCAACTGACTCCCTCACAGGCTTTCTGCTTCCGATATATTTTTAAAAGTTTTTACTGTGAATTTTTGCCTCTACGGCCAACTTCTTTTCAAATTCTCTCTTAGCCTGTCTTGTCAATGTCTGCTATTTAACTTGCCAACTCTTATGCATTATCCTATTTTCTTCTGTTGGATCCTTCTTCCAATTTTGAATGAAGATCTTTTGGCTAAAATAGCTTCTTTCACCTCACCTTTTAACCATGTCAGTAATCATTTTGCCTTCCTTCCACCTTTCTTTTTTTCTATTTCTATTTTTCTCATTTTATCAAAGTTTTCCTTTTGAAAGTTTAGCAGAAGAGCTGTGGATTTGCTTACTGTCCTCCTTCCAGTCATTTAATTCAAATTTGATCATATTCTGATCACTATTTCCAAGTGGCCCCACCACCATTACTTCTCTCACCAAATCCTGTGCTCCACTGAGAAGTAAATCTAAAATTGCTCCCTCTCTCATCAGTTCCCGAACCATTTGCTCATTGTTATTTATTCCATCCAGGAATTTTATCTCTCTAGCATGTCCCGATGATACATTTATGCAGTCAATATTGGGGAAATTGAAATCTCCCATTACCACGGCACTACCAATTTGCTTAGCTTCCCTAATTTCTCTTAGCATTTCACTGTCCATCTCACCATCTTGGCCAGGTGGAAGGTAGTATACCCCTATCACTATAGTCTTCCCCAACACACAAGGGATTTCTATCCAAAAATATTCGATTGTGCATTTAGTCTCATGCAGGATGTTTATCCTGTTGGATTCTATGCAATCCTGGACATAAAGCGCCACACCGCCTCCCGGGTGCTCCTTTCTGTCATTGTGATATAATTTGTACCCCGGTATAGCACTGTCCCATTGGTTATCCTCCTTCCACCATGTCTCTGAGATGCCAATTAAGTGTATGTCATCATTCACTGCTATACATTCTAATTCTCCCATCTTACTCCTTAGTCTTCTGGCATTAGCAAAGAAACATTTCAAAGTTTGTTTTTTGTTTGTATTTTCATTCTGCTTTGTAATTGATAGGGATAAGTTAGAATTTTTTAGCTCAGGTGAGATTTTAGTTGCAGGCACTTGGACTACTTTTCTTGTTATTGGAACCTCACTGTCGGGATGCCCTAATTCTAATGCATCATTAGTATCCTTTGAAGATACCTCCCTCCGAACCATGCGCTGCTGAGCTACAGTCAGCTTTCCCCTTTGTTCTAGTTTAAAAGCTGCTCTATCTCCTTTTTAAAGTTAGCGCCAGCAGTCTGGTTCCACCCTTGTTAAGGTGGAGGCCATCCCTTTGGAAGAGACTCCCCCTTCCCCAAAAGGTTCCCCAGTTCCTTACATAACTGAATCCCTCTTCCTTGCACCATCGTCTCATCCACACATTGAGACTCCGGAGCTCTGCCTGCCTCTGGGGACCTGCGCATGGAACAGGGAGCATTTCAGAGAATGCTACCCTGGAGGTTCTGGATTTAAGCTTTGTACGTAAGAGCCTAAATTTGGCTTCCAGAACCTCCGTCCCACATTTTCTTATGTCGTTGGTGCCCACATGTACCACGACAGTCAGCTCCTCCCCAGCAATGTCTAAAATACTATCTAGGTGATGCACGTGGTCCGCCACCTTCGCACCAGGTAGGCATGTTACCAAGCGATCCTCATGCCCACCAGCCACCCAGCAGTCTACTTTCCTAATAATGAAATCACCAACTATGATGGCCGACCTAACCCTTCCCTCCTGTGCAGTAGGCCTTGGAGACACATCCTCGGTGCGAAAGGCAATGCACCACCTGGAGAGCAGGTCCTTGCTACAGGATCGTTTCCTGCTGCACCAGGTTGATGCTCTCTGATCATGAGACCTTCTTCTTCCAAGGCAGCACCAGGGCTGCCAGTCTGAAGTTGGGACTTGGGTACTATGTCCCTGAAGGTCTCATCTATATACCTCTCTGCCTGCCTCAGCTCCTCCAGGTCTGCCACTCTAGCATCCAGATATTGGACTCGTTCTCTGAGAGACAGAAGCTCCTTGCATTGCATGCACATGTACAATTTCTCACCAGTGGGTAAAAAATCATACATGTGACATTCTATGCAAAAGACTGGAAGCCCCCCGCTTGCTGCTGGACTGCTGCCTTCATCTCAAATTTGTTCAGTTCCTAGTTAAGTTTTAGGTTGCTAAGGGAGTAGGAATGTGTCTAATTAGCATCCTTTAAATGCATTAGTGAATTCACTGAGGGGCGGATTTTAAGAGCCCTGCTCGCCTAAATCCACACAAAACCGGTCTGATTTAGGCGAGCAGGGCCCTGCGCGCTGGTGAGCCTATTTTACATAGGCCTACCAGCGCGCGCAGAGCCCCGGGACTCGCGTAAGTCCCGGGGTTTTCGGAGGGGGGCGTGTCGGGGGCGTGTCGGGGGGCGGGACTGAGCGCCACGCCGTTTTCGGGGCGTGTCAGCAGCGTTTTGGGGGCGGGCCCGGGGGCATGGTTACGGCCCGGGGCGGTCCGGGGGCGTGGCCGCACCCTCCGTACCCGCCCCCAGGTCGCGTCCCGGCGCGCTAGGGGCCCGCTGGCGCGCGGGGATTTACGTCTCCCTCCGGGAGGCGTAAATCCCCCGACAAAGGTAAGGGGGGGGGGTTTAGACAGGGCCGGGGGGGTGGGTTAGGTAGAGGAAGGGAGGGGAAGGTGAGGGGAGGGCGTTAGAAGATTCCCTCCAAGGCCGCTCCGATTTCGGAGCGGCCTTGGAGGGAACAGGGGTAGGCTGCGCGGCTTGGCGCGCGCCGGCTATACGTAATTGATAGCCTTGCGCACGCCGATCCAGGATTTTAGCGGATACGCGCGACTACGCGCGTATCTACTAAAATCCCGCGTACTTTTGCTTGCGCCTGATGCGCCAGCAAAAGTACACGAACGCGCCATGTTTGAAAATCTACCCCCATATGTCTGGTAGTGGCCTACAGGGGAATGATCAAACTGTCAATAAGGTGTGGGGAATTCGTGAAGTTGAAAGGCAGTTTTTTTTTTGTGTGTGTGTGTGAAAGTGGCACCTGCCTATAAATTAAATGATGAGCTAGAGGTGGGTGGGTGAAGGGTGGGAGGGTTGGGAAATACAAACAGTTTTACTTCTGTTTATTCGCTGCCTTACTGACTATTAAAAGCACAAAACACACAAACACACTAAATAGTATTCCCTAATAGTTAACTTCACCCCAATACCTTTAAAAAAGAAAGTTTTTCAAGCAAAACTTAATGATTCCTTTCAGCCACCAGCAAGGTGATCCTCTCCTCTCAGTGCTCCAACTGGATTGTCAATCTCTCCATAATGTCTTGGAT
Source organism: Rhinatrema bivittatum (assembly GCF_901001135.1). Classification (NCBI taxonomy): domain Eukaryota; kingdom Metazoa; phylum Chordata; class Amphibia; order Gymnophiona; family Rhinatrematidae; genus Rhinatrema; species Rhinatrema bivittatum. Next base: position 646,618,953 of record NC_042615.1, on the reverse strand, counting down.
TTTGGGACCCAGCAGATACTTTTATGCTAAATATATTTCCCATGCAGGTAAGTGTTTTGTGCTATATGCTACTGTATTGGATTCCCTAGATTGGGATTTTCCTTTTCCAGAAGGAAAAAATGTATTGCAACCCAAAATCCCCTCTTGGCCTTGCCATAGGCTTCTTCCCATCTTCACCATAACCTTCTTCTGTGAATCATTTACCTGGACAAAATGTATCGATGAGTGGTAGCACAGGAAGAGGAGAATGAATTTCAAGCACTACAAAAATTATCTGGACAAGTGCTTTAACTATTGACCCCACTGTGTAAATTGATAACCAAACTAAGGAAATGATTCACAAAATATTTTCTCCTATTCTGTGTCTGGACAGAAGAAATTCCAGGGAATCAAGCTCTAAATATATATATATACACACAAAAATTCCCAAAACTATAGTATTTGGGAAAGAAAAGCACTATTGCTTCTTATTGAATTAATTCAAAAGATTACGTTGTTCAATTAAAAATTATTTATGCTTTATTGAAAATATAGCATTATGTTAATTTAACTCCTTGTGTAAAATCTACCTACATCTAATACAAATGTTTTGGACTACTCAATTTAGATCACACTGTCAATATCCACAAACATACAATCTTAAATTCACCCTCAAACCTATACTGCCTCTAAGCTCACTCTATCCCTCATTCACCCAAACCTGCTGCACTGGGCAGGTTACCCCCATGCTTATCAGTTTTCCAGACTGTAAAATTCAGGACCCTGGAATGCTGTTTGAATCCAATTTCCCTTAACCCTTGTTGTGCAAGCAGAAAGTTGGACTTGCATCAAAAGAATCAGGCTTATAGTTTAAGGGTAGTAAAAGCCACATCAGCAAGTTTACCCACATGTTTATTTGTTCCCCAAACCGCAAACGTCGGGGCCCTTGTTGGTTGCATTAACAACATCAAGGCTGGGTTAACTTGCTGGTGTGGCTGTTGCTACCCTTAACTATTTGTTAAGGGTAGCAACAGCATGGAAGGGCAGTCCAGGCATTCAGCACCCTCTCTGTGAAGAAATATTTCCTGATTTTGGTTCTGAGTTGTCCTTCCTGGAGTTTCATTTCATGACCCTTAGTGGACATGATCATAATATATGGACATATGTATATGATGCCTAAGAAGCCGTTGGTACATTTCATCTCCATTTTCCTCACTGGGCATATTTCTCTATTGCCAATCCCCAGGAAAATCCTTCAGTGGGTACCTTTCATGCGGGGAGGGTGCGGGCTCTGGCAACGCCTTTTCCTGACATTGGCATTCAGGTTACTTCTTTGAATTCCCCCCCCACCCCCCCCAGCTCCAGTTGTTTCTCTAGTCCTTAAGCTCATCCTTCTTGTTCCAGGGCTCCACCTTCCTTGCCACTGCCCTTATAGGCCTCAGAGTGGAGCTGGGAGGGAAGCTGGGTACCTCCCTCTTCCCTAACTCTGCACAAGGATTCCCTTCTGTTTTTTGTTCTCTCTTTTTTGTTCCTCCAACTTCTTTTGTGCTCTTTTTTTTTTTTTTTTGTCTTAGGACTGCATTTGCTGCTATATTGATTCTTTATGGCCCTCCATCAGATGCAGCTTGATTACTCTATTGCAGATCTCCCCCATTTTTGAAAATATATTAGCACTTCTGTAAAAATCCCCAGTCCCCCTAGATAGGAAATCTACATTCTGATTTACTTTGCCAGGGCGATGCTGGATTCTGAATTTGTAGGGATATAGGGCCAAGTACCAATGACTAATGGGGATTGGAATCCTTCATTCTTTGTAACTACAGTGAAATTTCAAACCTTAATACCTTAAACTCTCTACAACTCACTTGATTGGCAAGACTTTATTTTCTATTACAGAATATCCAGGAAAAGAACTGAAGTCCTTATGGGGAATTCTTTGAAATCCTCTACTTAGTGTGCAGTGGCAGTCATAAAAGCAAATAGAATGTTAGGAATTATCAGAAAGGAATGGAAAATAAATCTACGAATATCATGCCTCCATATTGAATCATGGTGATACTGCGCCATGAGTATTTGTGAGGTTCTAGAGCCATCTGATACTAATGCAAAGTGATTAGTATTGCATCTTTTGTGAACCACAGTCTTCCTTTTGGTCATGTTCATGTACAAACTAAAACAGGAAGAAGGTAGTGGAGGCTCTCACTGCAAACATTTCTAATCCAACTAATAAAAAGCTATTACCATTTGGTTGAATCACTCAACCAAGTCATTGATCTGGAGGCATAAATTGAAAGCTGGATGGAGTAGATAGATAAGAAGTGGCCCAATTCCCATAGTAGACAGGACAGGGAAGTTAGTATTCTTATAAGTCAGAATCTCCAGATATAAACTGTGTGTAAGAAAAAGGCCACCAACTAGGATCAGATTGAGTTGAGCCATATGACCCAGGAATATCTGCTATCATAATCAACAACAACTAATATCTAACTGTACTCAGCAACCCTTCTTTCCAGGGGGCCTATAATAGAAACATAGAAACATGATAGCAGAAAAGACCATACGGCCTATCTAGTCTATGCATCTCTACAATCCCTAACACTCCCTCAGAGATTTCCTGTGACTGCTGTTGTCCTGAATTCAGATACTGTCCTTGTCTCTACCACCTCCACTGGGAGGCTGATTCATATGTCCACCACCCTCTCTGCAAAAATATCTTTCCTTAAAATTACTCCTTAGTCTATCCTTTTCACCCTGAACCCATGAAAAAGGAGGTGATAATCCCCTTGTACAGGTCTTTGGTGAGGCCTCACTTGGAGTACTGGGTTCAGTTCTGGAAGCTGTATCTCAAAAAGGATAGAGACAGGATGGAGGTGGTCCAGAGAAGGATGACCAAAATGGTGTGAGACCTCCAAACAGACCTAAATATATATACTCTGGAAGATAGTAGGGATGTGCATTGTTTTTATGACAAATTAAAATATCATACAATATTTCATAATTTGTCATGTATTGGGGGTCCCTGAAAATGATAGGAAAACCCCATGAAAATTTGTGCGTTTTTTTTTATTGTTTTGAGGGGGAGAAAGGGCACACAGAAACCCCCCCCACACACACCAACCCTTCAGATCTAATTATTTACAATCCCCCACCCTCCCGACCCCCCCCAAAACAAACTTGCCTAAAGTCCCTGGTGGTCCAGCAGGGGTCCCAGGAGCGATGTCCCCCTCTTGGGCCATTGGCTGCCACTAATCAAAATGGCGCCAATGGCCCTTACCATGTGACAGGAGCTATTGGTGCCATTGGCCGGCCCCTGTCTCATGGTAGGAGCAATGGATGGCTCGCACCATTTTTTAAGATGGCGCCAGCCATCCATTGCTCCTACCTTGTGAAAGGGGCAGGCCAATGGCACCGATAGCCCCTGTCACATGGTAAGGGCAAAGGGCCACTGGCACCATTTTTTTTACTGGCAGCCAATGGCCCGAGAGTGGGAGATCGCTCCCGGGACCTTCACTGGACCACCAGGGACTTTAGGAAAGTTTTGGGGGGTCAGGAGGGTGGGGGATTGTAAATAATTAAATCTGAAGGATTGGGGTGTTTTGTTTTTTTTTTCAGATCGGGACAGCTGAAAAAAAAAATGGTCAGAACCGTGGGAAATGAAATTTCCCACGGTTCTACGAAACCAGAAACACTTGCAGGTACGAATCACATCTCTAAAAGATAGGAGGTGCAGTGGAGATATGATACAGAACTTCGGATACCTGAAAGGTTTTAATGTTGCACAAACTTTGAACCTTTTCCATTGGAAAGGAAACAGTAGATCCAGGGGTCATGAAATGAAACTTCATGGGGGTGATTCAGAACCAATGTCAAAAAATATTTCTTCATGGAGAGGGTGGTGTCTTCACCACCTCCTCCAGAAGGAATGCCCTTCTGGAGGAGGTGGTGAAGACTAAAAGAGTTAAAGAATTTCAAAGGAGTATGGAATAAATACTATAGTATTCCATACTATAGTACGGAATAAATACTAAAGGCTAGAGGATGGAAATTAAGAAAAGGGTGCATGGGGTTAACCTACTTTGTGCAACAATTGCTACCCTTAGCAGAAGCACAGGGATTTCTACCCTCAACCAATAAGCCTTGAAACTTTTGACGCAATTACAACATCACTCTCCACTTTAATAGTAGGTGGGGGGGAAGGGGGAATTGGATTCAGCCAGCAACTAACACGGGCCCCAACTTTTAAGGTCTGGGTTCTGATATGCATACATATGGGAAAAAGCACAGAACTGCTTCTAAGGACAAGTCCAAAAGCAAAACAAGTCAAGCAGCATTGCTAAATTTTCAAGAAGACTCCTCATCTAGTAAAAGTGTTGCTAGCAGTAATATTTATTGGTTTGAAAATTGCTTGGTTTTTAATTGTAAATATTACAATCCTTATGATAAGATCTGCTATACCATCTTGGAAACCCAGATGAAATGTATTCTGTGTATTAGAAAAAGTCAAAGGAAGATCAAACAACTGCCAGCATGATTTGATGGGGAATAAAAGCCAAAAAGGCATCTTTCAAAAAATGGAAAGCAGAATAAAATGAGGAAAATGGGCAAGAACATAAGTGTTGACAAGTTGGATGCAAAATAGTAGTGAGACAGGCCAAGAGAGAATTTGAGAAGCTTGCCATAGAGGAAAAAGTAATAATAAACACTTTTTCAAGTACATTCAATGCAAAAAGCCTGTGAAGGAGTCAGCTGAACCACTAGATGACCAAGGGGTAAAAGGGGTGATCTGTGAGAATAAGGAAATAGCAGAAAAACTGAATAATTTATTTGCCTTGGTCTTTACTCAGAAGGATGTTGGGAACATACCCACACTAGAAATATTCTTTTATAGTGATGATGAAGGACCACTATTATTTACCCTCTCAAACAATACTAAATCACTAACAGCCAGCAGATTTAAAACAAATAGTACAAACAAAGTACTTTTTCACCCAATGCGCGATCAAGTTGTGGAATCTGTTGCCAGAGGACAGGGTCAAGATGACTAGCATAGCAGGATTTTGAAAGAGGTGTGGACAATAGGGGTGTGCATTCGGATTGACCGCATTAGTAAAACGCAACTCATATTTTTTTTTTACTTAAAAAATTGATTCGACATAAACGATCGGATTTCCCACATATCGAACATAGATATGTTCGATATGTGGGAAATCGCGATTGTTGAGCCAAAATAAAAATATAAACCCCCTCACCCTCCTTAATCCCCCCCCCCCGACTTACCACAACTCCCTGGTGATGGAGCGAGGAGTGAGGACGCCATTTCTGCAATCCTTGGCGAGAAGCATGTGACGTCGGCGGCACGTCGAGTGACGCCGGCGTCACGTGATTCCCGGCTCGTTCGCGCCGGACGGCTCGTTCGGCCCAAAAAGAACTTTTGGCCAGCTTGGGGGGGCCTCCTGACCCCCCCAAGCTGGCCAAAAGTTCTTTTGGGCCGAACGAGCCGTCCGGCGCGAACGAGCCGGGAATCACGTGGCGCCGCGTCACTCAGACGCAACGTCACGTGATTCCCGGCAAGTTCGCGCCGGACGGCTCGTTCGGCGCGAACAAGCCGGGAATCACGTGACGCCGACGTCACGTGATTCCCGGCAAGTTCGCGCCGGACGGCTCGTTCGGCCCAAAAAGAACTTTTGGCCAGCTTGAGGGGGTCAGGAGGCCCCCCCAAGCTGGCCAAAAGTTCTTTTTGGGCCGAACGAGCCGTCCGGCGCGAACTTGCCGGGAATCACGTGACGTCGCGTCTGAGTGACGCGGCGCCACATGATTCCCAGCTCGTTCGCGCCGGACGGCTCGTTCGGCCCAAAAAGAACTTTTGGCCAGCTTGGGGGGGTCAGGAGGCCCCCCCAAGCTGGCCAAAAGTTCTTTTTGGGCCGAACGAGCCGTCCGGCGCGAACGAGCCGGGAATCACGTGACGCCGCATCACTCGACGTGCCACCGACGTCACATGCTTCTCGCCAAGGATTGCAGAAATGACGTCCTCACTCCTCGCTCGATCACCAGGGAGTTGTGGTAAGTCTGGGGGGGGGATTAAGGAGGGTGAGGGGGTTTAATTTTTTTTTTGCACATATGTACATATACCCAACTCATTGGATTTTTTTTATGTCCATATTGGCCGCAAGTGGGACCCCCTTTCGGACATAAAAAATATGAACATAAAATTTTGCTCTGCACATCCCTAGTGGACAAGGTCCTGAAGGAAAATTCCTAAAAGCTTTATTAGCCAGATTGACTAGGAAAAGCTATCACTATTCTTTCAAGGGAGTAACAAGAATTAGATGTACTTTATGGTATCTGTTGGGTACTTGACACGTGAACTGTCTGCTCTCAGAGACAGGATGCTGAGCTCAATGGATCTTGGTTTGACCAGCATGACATATTCTGATCATAAGGAGTGATATCTTACAAGTGGATATGATCTATAGCTAGAAGCTGGGATATATCCTTAACAATGTAGACAAGGAAAACTGGATAAACTTGTGGGTTATTTGGTCTTATGCCATCATCTTCTATGTTACTATGAATAAAATAATTGAAGCACGTAGTTTTTTTTTTTTGCATATTTCCTGAAAGCGCCCAAACCCCAGTTTTTACCGTGAATATTTTTTTATCTCTTTCTAGTATCTTCTCTAAATTTAAAGAGTTTACTTCAGTTTCTCACCATGGCTAGTGATGTAAATCCTGGAGAAAAGCTATGGTAAATTAATTCTATGGTGGTCCAATGCCTTTCCTAGAGTTTAACCTACCAGCTAACAGTAATACGATAATTTATTTATTTATTTATTTATTTAAAGTCTCTTATATACCGATGTCCGTTCGCACATCGCATCGGTTCACATTAAACAAAAACTTTTGGGCAGAACCCTTACATAAAACTGAAAAATATACAGGTAACTATAGGGAGGATGGTCTATCATAAAGGCAAATACATAAACAATTAAACGGTAAACATTGAAGGGAAGTGAAGAGAAGAAAGCTAAAAAAGTAAGAAAATTAAATGGAAAAAAAAATGTCCTCCTCCCACAAAGTGGGACCTCAAAGTGACTGCCATTATGTATGTTAGTCACAACTATGAAAAATTCATAAAATATATGCAGAGATGCATTACACTGCAATCACTAAATTACAACTACTGCACAAAAGACTTTGTAGCCATTTGATATAGGGGATGCCATTGAATTTTGGTCTCAGACCTCAAGCAACAGTAGAATTAAAACACATATCCTCTGATTCTTGCAAACTAAACAATAACAGAAACAAGCAGGCGGCATTTCCCCAGACCTTGTGTTTTCAGGCCTCTTGTTTGCCTGATGAGGTTTGGCAGCCCAGGCAAGTAACATAGAAACATAGAAATGACGGCAGAAGAAGACCAAACGGCCCATCTAGTCTGCCCAGCAAGCTACGCACTTTATCCATTTTTTCCCCTTTTTTTTCTTTCCCACCTGTTACTATTGGCTTCCAGTACCCTCCAGCCCTAATTCCCCTCCACCCCACCACCAATTTAGAGAGCAGCGCCGTATCTGCATTCAAGTGAACGTCCAGCTCAATTAGGGGTAGCAACCACTGTAACAAGCAGGCCACACCCTTACCCCATACTCTTACCCACCCCTGTTTTTATTTTATTATTTTTTTGAGATAGCAGCCCTCCATCCTTCCACTCCGTGAAGGTGGAACACCAACTACTGGCCACTGGCATCCCGCTCCGTGAATGCCTCTGTGGCTACTGCCGCTCCGTGCAGTGTTTGAATGCCTCTGTGGCTACTGCCGCTCCGTGCAGTGTTTGAATGCCTCCTCTTTATTCCCGCCCTCTAGACTTGATGGATCCACAGTGTTTATCCCATGCCCTTTTGAAGTCGTTCATAGTTTTAGACTTCACCACTTCCTCCGGAAGGGCATTCCAGGCCCATCTAGTCTGCCCAGCAAGCTACGCACTTTATCCATTTTCTTTCCCCTTTTTTTCTCTCCCACCTGTTACTATTGGCTTCCAGTACCCTCCAGCCCTAATTCCCCTCCACCCTACCACCAATTTAGAGAGCAGCGCCGTATCTGCATCCAAGTGAACGTCCAGCTCAATTAGGGGTAGCAACCGCTGTAACAAGCAGGCCACACCCTTACCCCATACTCTTACCCACCCCTGTTTTTATTTTTTTATTTTTTGAGATAGCAGCCCTCCATCCTTCCGCTCCGTGAAGGTGGAACACCAACTACTGGCCACTGGCATCCCGCTCCGTGAATGCCTCTGTGGCTACTGCCGCTCCGTGCAGTGTTTGAATGCCTCTGTGGCTACTGCCGCTCTGTGCAGTGTTTGAATGCCTCCAAACGCCCTCTAGACTTGATGGATCCACAGTTTTTATCCCACGCCCCTTTGAAGTTGTTCACACTTTTAGACTTCACCACTTCCTCCGGAAGGGCATTCCAGGCATCCACCACCCTTTCCGTGAAGAAATACTTCCTGACATTGGTTCTTAGTCTTCCTCCCTGGAGCCTCAGCTCGTGACCTCTGGTTCTGCTGATTTTTTTCCGACGGAAAAGGTTTGTCATTGTCTTTGGATCATTAAAGTTTTTCAAGTATCTGAAAGTCTGAATCATATCACCCCTGCTCCTCCTTTCCTCCAGGGAGTACATATTTAGATTGTTCAATCTCTCCTCGTATGTCATCCGATGAAGACCCTCCACCTTCCTGGTCGCCCTTCTCTGTACCGCTTCCATCTTGTCCTTGTCTCTTTGTAGATACGGTCTCCAGAACAGAACACAGTACTCCAGGTGAGGCCTCACCAAGGACCTGTACAAGGGGATAATCACTTCCCTTTTCTTACTCAATATTCCTCTCTCTATGCAGCCCAGCATTCTTCTGGCTTTGCTATCGCCTTGTCGCATTGTTTCGCAGACTTCATATCATTAGACACTATCACCCCAAGGTCTCTTTCCTGCTCCGTGCACATCAGCCCTTCTCCCCCCAGCGAATGTAGTTCATTCAGATTTCCTCTCCCCATATGCATGACTCTGCACTTCTTGGCATTGAATCTCAGCTGCCATATCTTCGACCACTCTTCCAGATTCCTTAAATCCCGTCTCATTCTCTCCACTCTTTCCGGCATGTCCACTCTGTTGCAGATCTTAGTGTCATCTGCAAAAAGACAAACCTTACCTTCTATCCCGTCCGCAATGTCGCTCACAAATATATTGAACAGGACCGGTCCCAACACCGATCCTTGTGGTACACCACTTAAAACCTCCCTCTCTTCAGAGAGAGCTCCATTTACCATCACACATTGTCTTCTGTCCGTCAACCAGTTTGCAATCCAGGTCACCACCTCGGCACTCACTCCTAAGCTTCTCATTTTATTCACCAGTCTCCTGTGCGGGACTGTATCAAAAGCTTTGCTGAAATCCAAGTAGATGACATCGAGCGCTCTTCCTTGATCCAATTCCTTGGTTACCCAGTCAAAAAAGTCAATCAGATTTGCTGACAGGATCTTCCCCTGGTGAATCCATGCTGCCTCTCATCCAGCAATTCTCCCGACTGTAGATAATTCACTATTCTCTCTTTCAACAGTGTCTCCATTACTTTTCCCACCACCGAAGTGAGGCTAACCGGTCTGTAGTTACCAGCCTCCTCTTTGTTCCCACTCTTGTGAAGCGGAACCACCACAGCTCTTCTCCAATCACTCGGCACCACTCCCATTTCTAGGGATCTATTGAACAGGTCACACAGCGGACCCGCCAGCACATCTCTGAGCTCCCTCAGTATCCTGGGATGAACCTCATCAGGTCCCATGGCTTTGTCTACTTTCAGTTTCCCCAGCTCTTCCCATACATTTTCTACTGTAAATGGAGTTACATCTACTCCACTCCCCTCCAGTATCTTGTTAACTAGGGACGGTCCTTCTCCAGGGTCCTCCTTCATGAACACAGAACAGAAGTATTCGTTTAATATTTCTGCCATTTCTTCGTCTCTCTCCACACATTGATCCTTTCCACCTTTCAATTTCACTATACTACTTTGAACTTTTCTCTTTTCACTGATGTATCTGAAAAATGTTTTGTCACCTCTCTTTACCTTCTTGGCAATCCTCTCTTCTGCTTGACTTTTTGCTCTCTTGATTAATTTCTTCGTCTCCCTCAGTTCTACCAGATATTCTTCTTTGTGCTCCTCTCTTTGGGATCTTTTGTATTTCTTGAATGCTGTTCTTTTAGCCTTTATTTTGTCAGCCACCTCCTTTGAGAACCAGATAGGTTTCATTTTTCTTTTTCTTTTCTTTACTTTTCTAAAGTAATGCTTATCATATCAGAGAGAGTCACAGAAATCCAAATTTTAGTCTGATCCAGCATGGAAAATCAGCCTACAATTCTGATCCAAACTGGAACATGGAAGTTCACCCACCCTTGTTTGTTTTACAGAATGTTACATATTTTCATTTTGTCAGCTGAATTAGGTTGTGTATATTTATTGGACAAATGCATTGTTTTATTATCAAAGTCATATCTCATTCATATTAAGCTTAGTCTATCTGAGATTAGAAATATATTTTTATGCAAATGCTAACAACATCTTCACAACTTGTAATTTGAATGTTTGACTGTGTGTTTCTTTTTTTTTTTTAAATAAATGTGTAAACTGACAATAGCAAGCTTCCTATAAGAATAAAAACAGTACACTCAGTACTGCTGAACTTAACTTTGATACATTTTTGCATTAACTTTATGTATCCAGTGCTGAAAACAGAGACAAGATACAGTGACAGATTTTGTGTTACTGTAGCTCACCTCTTCCTATCCTCTAACTCCTTTCTCTTATCATTATTTTCCTTTTCTGCAACAAACTGAGAGATTTAGAAGCTTCACTATTTGAATGTACAAAGTCAGCATTAAACAGTACATAATAATCCTCAGGTTCATGGCAAAACTGTGACATCTATTTAGGGATGAGTACACATGCAATTACTATATTGTACCACTATTGTAGTGTTCCAGTTTTATGGAAATCATAGCAGAGAAAAGAGCGTAGCCACACAAGAGGGTCTCTGCTTAGGAGGAGTTAGGTTCATTCCTGGAGATGCATGAGCATAGCAAACCCGTTTAGAGACACTGCTTCTGGAGAGATCACGCTTTATTTGACTGAGTGTTTTTGGTCTGCTAGTATTGTTACAGAGGTTTGATAGTAAAGTTGGTAGTTGCATGGCATCCATTTCCCTGGTGTAAACCACAGCTGACATGCTGAGATCCGTAAACACATGTCTTGTACACTTTCTCATTCCATAAACTGCAGTTTTTCATCACTGCACCCTCCATTACATTCTTTCTGGTTAACATATTTTCATGCTTCACATGGCAGAAGGAAAGTGTTATTCATTGGGAAGACACAACAGAAATGGAATTAAAAATTAGTCCAAGTCTATCTAATTTATTCCAGAGCTTTATATTTTCCTCCTCTTCCCCCAGCCCCCCCCCCCCCTTACTTCTGATGCATCTTTTCAACTATGGGAAGTGGGGGTAATGCTTCTTTAAATCTCTGTGGCATGGTCAAGAACTGTGAGGACATTCAGCGGATACTTGGTAACTGCAGCTGCTGTGAAAGGTCCGTACAGCACCATTTATTATACAAAAACAAGATGAAGTTAAAAGTTTAATGGAAAAGGTCTGGTTACTAGGCTCACTTGGACTGCTCTTCCTTCAAGTGCAGCTGTCAGCAAAATAAATCAAGCACCTAAAGAGAGTAATGTTCTAGCTTCTGTAGCACCTGGGCAATATGGCATGTCCCAGAGAGAGTGGAATCACTGTGTTTAGGACCCTGATGGTAGTGTCCCAGACAAAACTGTTGTGAGCATGCTCTGGAGAAAACAGAGAAACATAGAACATGGTAGAAGATACAGACCATATGGCCCATCCAGTCTGCCCATCTATATCTTAAGTTTTATAATCCCTTTCTCTCTCAGAGCTCCTTTGTGCTTGTCTCAAGCTTTCTTGACTTCTGATACTGCATGTGTGTTATGAGAGAGGAAGAGCCTACATATGTGAGAGAGAGAGAGAGCGCCTGCATGTTTGTATGAGAGAACGACTGCATGAGTGTTTGAGTGAGAGAGAGCCTGTGTGTGAGCCTGAATGTGTGTTTGAGAGACAGAGAGAGCTTACAGATCTATGTGAGAAAGAGATCACCTGCATGTTTGTATAAGAGAGTAGGGGTGTGCATTCGGATTGACCGCATTAGTAAAACGCAACTCATATTTTTTTTTTACTTAAAAAATTGATTCGACATAAACGATCGGATTTCCCACATATCGAACATAGATATGTTCGATATGTGGGAAATCGCGATTGTTGAGCCAAAATAAAAATATAAACCCCCTCCCCCCCCTTAATCCCCCCCCCCCCCGACTTACCACAACTCCCTGGTGATGGAGCGAGGAGTGAGGACGCCATTTCTGCAATCCTTGGCGAGAAGCATGTGACGTCGGCGGCACGTCGAGTGACGCCGGCGTCACGTGATTCCCGGCTCGTTCGCGCCGGACGGCTCGTTCGGCCCAAAAAGAACTTTTGGCCAGCTTGGGGGGGTCAGGAGGCCCCCCCAAGCTGGCCAAAAGTTCTTTTTGGGCCGAACGAGCCGTCCGGCGCGAATGAGCCGGGAATCACGTGGCGCCGCGTCACTCAGACGCGACGTCACGTGATTCCCGGCAAGTTCGCGCCGGACGGCTCGTTCGGCCCAAAAAGAACTTTTGGCCAGCTTGAGGGGGTCAGGAGGCCCCCCCCAAGCTGGCCAAAAGTTCTTTTTGGCCGAACGAGCCGTCCGGCGCGAACTTGCCGGGAATCACGTGACATCGGCGTCACGTGATTCCCGGCTCGTTCGCGCCGGACGGCTCGTTCGGCCCAAAAAGAACTTTTGGCCAGCTTGAGGGGGTCAGGAGGCCCCCCAAGCTGGCCAAAAGTTCTTTTTGGGCCGAACGAGCCGTCCGGCGCGAACTTGCCGGGAATCACGTGACGCCACGTCTGAGTGACGCGGCGCCACGTGATTCCCGGCAAGTTCGCGCCGGACGGCTTGTTCGGCCCAAAAAGAACTTTTGGCCAGCTTGAGGGGGTCAGGAGGCCCCCCCAAGCTGGCCAAAAGTTCTTTTTGGGCCGAACGAGCCGTCCGGCGCGAACGAGCCGGGAATCACGTGACGCCGCGTCACTCGACGTGCCACCGACGTCACATGCTTCTCGCCAAGGATTGCAGAAATGACGTCCTCACTCCTCGCTCCATCACCAGGGAGTTGTGGTAAGTCTGGGGGGGGGGGGGATTAAGGAGGGTGAGGGGGTTTAAATTTTTTTTTGCACATATGTACATATACCCAACTCATTGGATTTTTTTTATGTCCATATTGGCCGCAAGTGGGACCCCCTTTCGGACATAAAAAATATGAACATAAAATTTTGCTCTGCACATCCCTATAAGAGAGTGCCTGCATGTTGGTATGAAAGAGCACCTGCATTAGAGTATGAGAGTGAGCACCTGCATGTGTGTATGACAGAAAGCCTATATGTGTGAAGGGAAGAGACAGAGGATAAAGATTGTGTGGCCCCCCTTCCCCCAAATCCACAACAATCTCTGAGTGAGTGGAAATCAAAAAATCCTGGTGTTTATTTATTTATTTTATGGTATGGAGAGCTGAAGATGTTTTAATCCTGTTTTAAATTGTAGGGTGTTATTATTTCTTGTGTCTGTTGTTTTGAAATATTTTAGTGGTATTTGAAAAATATTAGAACAAATTTAAGTGACATTTTAAAATTATTGAATGTTTGTGGCCTGTTTTGACATGAGGAAGTCAGATACCCCAAGGGCCAGTTTTGAAAAAAATCCCCCAGGCTGATATTTTCCTGCAATCTGCCCTGACAAGCAGTACTAGTATTAGTGAGAATTGTTTGCTCTGCTTTCCTGAAATCTAGTGACAAGTGCAGAACATCTTGGATCTTCTTGCCATCACTGAGACCAGATCCAACACATAGGGCCGGATTTTAAAAGCCCTACGCGCGCCGGGACTATTTTAAAAAGGCCCGGCGACACGCGTGTAAGTCCCGGGGCTTGCAAAAAGGGGCGGTCTGGGGGCGGGGCATGAGTGGGGCGCAGCCAGAGGCCTCCGACACAATGGCCATTACCGCTGTGTCGGAGGTTCGCGTGCCGGCAGGCTGCCGGCGCATGCAACTTGCGCTTGCCTGGAGGTAGGCACAAAAGGTAAAATACAAAACAGGGGGAGATTAGAGTAGGGCTGGGGGGGGGGAAGATTAGGGTAAGGGGTGGGAAGGTCAGGCTAGGGGGAAGGGAAGTTCCCTCAGAGACAGCTCCGATTTTGGAGCAGCCTGGGAGGGAACGGGGGAAGGCAGCACAGCTCGGTGCACAAAGTGCACAATTGTGCACCCCCTTGCACGCGCCGACCCCCAATTTTATAACATGCGCGCGTGCATGTTATAAAATTGCATGTCCATGTGTGTGCCAGGTAGCGCGCGCACGCGCATGTCTTAAAATCTACCCCATAATGTATCTGAGGTCTTCTTCAGGGCCGTACTTGTGGCCAATATGAGCTCTGTGTCTTGGCTTTGGGCCTTCCCCAGTGCCTACCGCCTAGTATATTCCAGTAGTGACAAGGAATTCCCCAGGCAAGTGAATGGGAGACAGAAATAAAAATAAAAGCAATAGCAGCCCACACAAACCCAATCTGTATTTACCCCCTGACATCACAATCCCACTTAGGATTCCCTCATGTATACCCTCGGATGCTTGTCCTTCCTCCATGCAAGTATAACCCCTGTATGTTTTCCCCAACCCCACTCCAACCCAATCAGTCACTCTCGCAACCATACATCACAGAAAAGGATCTGTGGGAAGGCATAACAGACGCTGCCATCTTCTGCACCCCGGAGTCATTGCAGAAACAGACCAGCTTTCTTTACTCCATCAAACATGGATACCTTGCCCGTGTGTTGGATCCTCCGATGGGCAGGGTAAAGCATGGCATAGGCGATGCCTCTTTACTGCCATTCTTTCTTAATATCTGAAAATCCATGTCGTTTTCTTCTGGAGTCAATTTGAAAAATTCGGAAAGAAATAAATTCTTCTATCTTGCTAAAAAAGTTCTTTAAGCTTTCATCTAGCCTCCAGGAGTCTGTTCTTCTCACCATAATAATGTAGATTCATTATAATTATATCACTCTCAGTCAGCCGTTCTCAGCTGGAGCTGGCACCAGGGCTCTAAGATCACGTTTAGTCTTTAGCTGGCCTCCTTTGCACTCCAAGTGAGGAAACCCCAGAATCCAATTAGCTGGGAATTTGACTGAACCCTTTCCATTCACTTTCTCTGGCAAGCCAACTATCCAGAGCTTCTTCTTTTGGCTTCTATTCTCAGTCATCTAGATTTTCAGCCGACTTTCTCTGTGCCTGCTCCAGTACTTGCAGCCATTGCCAAGCTGAGGTTAAGGATAGCTCTAGGTTCTCCACTTGATCTATATGAGCATTCATTTTCCCTATATTAGGCAATAAATGGGTCACTTTATCAATTACATTCTCAAGGTTTGCATCTAGGTTAGATTGTATTTTTTCCCCCATTTGCCGCATTACTGGGCCCAGATCACTTCAATCATCTTGCTAGGCATTGTGACCTCCATAGTGGCCTTGTCCTCCAATGCCACATTCTCTGAGGTCAGAGGTTTTACCAAAGTTGGTTTTCAGCAAGATCTCTTTGGCTGGATTACTTGTTCTCCTCACAACATCAGGAGACACATTTTAGCTCCTTTCTTGGCCATAAAAAAACAAAGGTGCAAATTTAATAAGGGGGGAAGCAGGAGCTCTCGGAGCTAGAAGCCTCCCATTACTACTGCATTGCATGACACCCCTTCCCCAACTCCTGGCCATCTACTTCATGGTCCACCCTCAACCTGAACTCCAGTGCCAGCAGCAGCAGCAGTCCCCAAGATTGCCGAGAGACTATTTAAGATATCCATGGGCATGGAGACACTTTAAAGTGAGGGAGAACCTGTGAGCTGCTCAGTGTATTCATTGCAGTAAGGTCATTAGTTGAGAGAAGGTGTGGGGCATCTGACAAATGCTGATATGGAACATCACCTAGAGAATCACCAAACACCAGCATTGGTATCAGGGGAGGCATCACTGCTAGCCCAAGAACCTCCTCTCCCACTCAAAGCAGAAGCTGTAGCAAAAGGTTTGAAAAAGGAAAGACTTTTCCCTAGCTGATCCCACAGCATCTGCTGCACCTCTTAGCACCCAATTTCAATGCCCTCTAGACTAGAACTACATTCAGTATGCAGGTTATCCCCACCTTGTACCATCAGTGCTATAGATGCATGCATGCATGCATGCACAGCTGACCAAGGCAGAGGAGAATAAAATGCATTTCACCAGCAATAGCTGAACCAGTGTGCACTCTACACATGCCTACCTCTCCCTAACAGCACCCTGGTGGGAGTTAGCCAAGCCAGGGGCAGGCAACAGCTCTCATGTGAACCAAGCAACAGGGTGTGCCAGTGGGTTATGCTGCACACCCAGGTGATAGGTATCGCCCATGCCTTATTCAAGATCCTAATAGCCATAAAAAAAGATGCTGGAGGGCTCACAGCTAGATAAGACAGGCAGGAGTATTCAGGCAAGCTTTTTTTGTGAAAATATGATAAGGGCAGTGGAAGATGAGGGCTATCAGGAGAATCATTGCTTTGTACATTTGCCACAACTGACAGTGAGGGATGCCCTTTGCATGGGATTCCAGTCTTGAAGGACCAAATAGAGAGGTGCAGGATACCAGCAGGACATTTTCATCATAATGTGAAGGGTGGAAAACGTCTCCATGAGAAGAATTCAGGAATTCTTCCCGAATTCGAGATCTCTCATAATTGGCTGATTCAAGATGTTGGCACTTGCTGGAAATCCACCTATACAATGCTGCAGAGGTTAGTGGACAGCAATCACCTCTTCATAACCTTTTTCTGGAAATGGAAATAGATATGGATCATCCACAGAGGCATCATGGTTAGGTAGTAATAAGCAGATGATACAAGTCTGATCCCAGTTTGATTTGATTTGATCCCAGTTCAATAGTCCTTGTTAATTGTAACTGCTTTCTTCGACATGTTATTTCTGTTTTGATGTATTTATTGCACCCCTGTTTATTTGTAAACCAGCATGATGTGATCGTTTCATGAATGCCGGTATATAAAAACCTTAAATAAATAAATAAATAAATATATAAGTCCTGAAGCCCTTCAAGGATACCACAAAGGATCTGAGTTCCAGAAGCACCCTCCTTGGTGGGGTCATCCCCATAGTAAATATTCTGGATGAAAAGTTAGAGAGTTGCCACAAGCAAGAGAGAATAAAAGCAGAGGTGTTGCAGTTTGTGGACTGTTTGCAGCAACAGATGCAAATACCTCTGACATGCATGCCACAGGTTGTGACCCAAACTGTGGCATGCATGTAAGGTGAAAGATGTCATCCTCTGGTCTCAGCTTCTCGTTTACTTGAAGGAGATACTGGTGGCTAGGGCACAGAAACAGGAGCACCAGAGGCAAAGGTGCAATCGGATGTACCACAAGAAAAAATGGCTACCTCAGAGACAAATTTTATCATGAGGAGCATCCTAGCAGCTATCACTTCCTCACCCTCTTCAACACACCCACAGCCACTTGCTCCCAAAGAGTTGGTGCAGACCATAGCTAGAGAAGATAGCAGCAGAAACCTCATCCCACCCCAGATAAAGAGACTCCAGCAGCAATTTCTGAGACATGCAATCTGAGGGATCCCATCGATTTAAATGGCCACAGGTCCACTGGCATAATGAGCACACAATTCTATGGCCTGGCCAGACTTGGCCATAGTGAGTCAGCATTATCTTTCCTGCCACTGAAGCATGGCCAGTGAGCATCTCTTCTTGATGGCAGAATAACTCATGAGCCCTCATGATTCATGGCTGGTGGCAGAGTAGAAGGAAAATTTGGTCTTTTTGAAAATCAATCTGCTTTTGTTGAATTTCTATGTGGGTGGTAGGATGACTGAAAGTACCTTGGGGGTCTTGTTGCAACTTCCTAGTGCCATGCCCTGATACTACACCTTAACAGTCTTGCTGCCTTTCTGCTTTGCTACCCCGATTCTAACACAACACCTTGGGGGTCTTGCTGCCATACTCCTGATGCTATACCTTGCAGGTTTTGATGCCTCCCTGTTTGCCACTTGGATCCCAGTCTAATTTTCACCTTGTTTCTTTTTTTCAAAGATGAAAGACAGGCTAAGTCCTAGATTCATCAAAATGCTGTAAATTTAACATGAATAACACCCATGATAAGGAAAAGGGGTTAACTATGATAATTTTAGAGTTACTGCACCATGCACTATTTTAGCTCTTTGCATAGGTATATTATTGCATTGTGCAATATTTTTTACTTTGAACGTAACAAAGTGCTAAGAGTGAGAGAGAGAGAGAGAGAGAGATTCTTTATAAGGCTCTCAAAGTAGTAAACTATTTATACTACTATAGGAGGGTAATCTAGTAACTAGAGGTGAGGCTTTGGTGGTGGACTAGGGTTTTAGGGCCAGTTTTACATGCACAGTCAGACATATGAACAGCACAGTACACATTAGTGCAGATTGCATGTGATTTGGAAAGAGGAAAGATACACAAAGATGAAATATCTACAATGTTCTCACCCTAGCTTGACAATATCATGCTAGGGTGAGAGAACAAATCACATCCAATCTTCACTGATGTGTACTGTGCTGTTCCTTTGTCTGACTTTTCATGTAAAACTGTCCCCAAAACCCTAGTCTACCACCAAAACCTCACTTCGAGTTATTAGATTACCTTCCTTTAGTGGTATAAATAGTTCAGTACTATGAGAACCTTATAAAGAGTTTCTCTCACTCTCTCTCTGTTACAAGGTGGACCCTTGGGCAGAGGCGGGGATGACACTACCAGCAGAAGGATATCCTCTCTGTAGGTCCCCGTCATCGGCAGGTGGAATAGAGCGTGCAGAGACCCAACTGGACCTTCACTACTACCAACCCTTGATCCCCGCAGGTGTTACGACTGTCACTGCCTGACGTCTCCATTCCGCCCTCCTTACCTCTTTGGCGACTCCTCCTGCGGTTGATGGACGTCTGGCTGCCGGGCATCTGCCTGCTGTCCTCTCCGGCGTCCCTGGTCCGGCTTGGGCACTGCATCCCGCCATGTTGTTCAGCTGCCATAGGGCACGCACGCCGTGCGGCCCTGCTTCTTATTCCTTCTTTGGTGCGAACCTCAGGGGCGTCCCCCTGTGATGATGTCATGCATCCCGGATACAAAAGCCTACTCTGTTTGCTAGCTACTCTGCCTCTCCTTAATTGGACTTACTCTATCGGGGTACCCACTCCTCAGGGGCCTCTCTTTTTTCTTTCAGGTCGCTGTCTGGAACCGGTACTCGCTCCTCGAGGGCCCATGTTCCCGGACTCGCTGCCTGAGCTCACTTCTGCTTGGAAGAAACCACTGCCTACACCATCAGTGAGTTACCATCTATATTCTCTCAGAGCTGTTCCCTGGAACCAGTTACTCGCTCCTCAAGGGCCTGCCTCTACTCCAGCTTCTGTGTTACCTTCCAGGAGAAACCGCTGTGTGAGTAATCAACCAATGAGGCTCTATACTAGAATCTTGTGTATGCTCCACTGTACTCACTATCTCAGTTTCTCTCCACTACAGCACAGCTATTGAGGGTAGGGGTGTGCATTCGGATTGACCGCATTAGTAAAACGCTACTCATATTTTTTTTTAACTTAAAAAATTGATTCGACATAAACGATCGGATTTCCCACATATCCAACATAGATATGTTGGATATGTGGGAAATCGCGATTGTTGAGCCAAAATAAAAATATAAACCCCCTCACCCTCCTTAATCCCCCCCCCCCCGACTTACCACAACTCCCTGGTGATGGAGCGAGGAGTGAGGACGCCATTTCTGCAATCCTTGGCGAGAAGCATGTGACGTCGGCGGCACGTCGAGTGACGCCGGCGTCACGTGATTCCCGGCTCGTTCGCGCCGGACGGCTCGTTCAGCCCAAAAAGAACTTTTGGCCAGCTTGGGGGGGCCTCCTGACCCCCCCAAGCTGGCCTAGGGGAAGCATGCACGCGTGCCTAGGGGAGGCAGCACAGCAGCAGCAGTGTCGCCTCCCCGCTGTGTGGGAAGGAGGTGACCGTGGCGGCTCCAAGATGCTACGAAGAGGATCAGCCTGGTTCGGGGGGGGAGGGGGGGTGGCTGGCCAGGTGGTTCCATGGTCAGTCATCACAACAGTACCCCCCCCCCCCCCAAGCTCCCCCCGGGAGCTTAGGTTTCCTGGGGTGCAAGGCATGGAAACTTTGAAGAAGTTTTTTATCCAAAAATGTTGGATGAAGGCTCCCAAGAGTTTTCTTCTTGGCCATATCCCTCCCAGGATAGCAGATATTCCCATCTTTTGTTCTGGCGGCGAATGTTCAGTATCTCTTTCACCTGGTATACCTGATCTTCATCAGAGGATACCTTCTTCAGAGTCGGGGTTCTTCTGGAGGGCCAGGATAAGACCTCTAGCTTAAGGAGAGAGAGACTTGGAAAACATTGTGGATGCTTAAGGTTGTGAGAAGCCAGTGTTGTTGCTGGGTTAAATTGGCGCATGATGGAGAATGGGCCGATGTAGTGAGGTGCTAACCTCATGGAAGATACTCAAAGGCAGATGTTACGGGTGCTTAACCAGACCTTATCCCCTGGTTTGAACTGTGGTGCCGGGCGCCAGTGTCTATCTGCGAAACTCTTTGCTTTCTGAGCTGCTTTTTGAATCATGTTGTTGGTTTGGGTCCAAAGGTCATAAAGCTCCTGCGCTGTCAGTTGGGCGGCCAGTGAAGGGATGACCAAGGGTAGAGGGAGTGGCAGAAATGGTTGTCTCCCGTATACTAACAGGAAAGGAGAAGTCCCAGTAGCCGCATTAATGTGAGAATTGTGCAAAAACTCTGCCCAGAGAAGGAGAGCGGCCCAATTGTCTTGTCTCTCATTTACAAATGTCTGGAGAAAAGTTTTAAGGGTCCAATTTGAATGTTCTACTTGTCCGTTCACCTGGTGGTGGAAAGCCGATGTAAAATCTAGCTTGACATTGAACTTGCAGCAGAGGGCCCGCCAATACTTGGAAGTAAACTGGATGCCTTGATCTGAGGTGATGTGATGTGGCAGTCCATGGTGGCAAAAAATGTGTGTGGTGAATAGCTTGGCTAGCTCTGGGGCAGATGACAGGGTCGGAAGCGCAATGTAGTGAGACATTTTGGAAAAACGGTTATTCACAACCCAAATGATGTGGTTGCCACTAGAGAGAAGGAGGTCTACCACAAAGTGGGTAGACAGGTGGGTCCAGGGTTTCTTGGGGTATGGTAGCAGCTGTAACAGCCCCCATGGTTGCCCCACCAAGGGCTTTTGTTGAGCACAGATGAGGCACAAATCCACATAGGCCTTCACGTCCCAGTCCATCTGAGGCCACTAATAGTATTGCCTGAGTAAAGTAAGGGTCCTGGCCCGGTCTGGGTGACCCGCTACTTGAGAATCATGGGACCACTCCATGATTCTTTGACCACACATTGCCGAAGCCTAGAGGGGACCACTGTTTTCCTGGTAGGAACAGTGTGCAACGCGGCTAGTAGAATCCGTGCAGGATCAATCACATACCCAGGGGGATCAGGGTTCTCCTTTTTATTATTATTATTATTATTATTTTTTTTTTTTTTTTTTATTATACCAAATTTCATGATAGGAATCACATCAACCCGGTTTACAATTAACAATGTGAGTAAAGGCAGAGAGTAACAAAGTAAAGAACATTTCCCAATTCAACATCAAATATAGTATGAAACTTAAAAAATATTATAACAATATTTAGGATGTGAGAAAGTTACAAAAAACAAGGAAAAATAACTAGGATATGAAAGGGGTTAGAATGTCAGAGTGGATACCCTTTCATGATCTTGAAAGATCATGAAAGGGTATCCACTCTGACATTCTTAGTGGCTGGTCTGTACTTTACCACGGAGTCAAAGCAGGAGAAAAATAGGGACCTGTGAGACTGGTGGGCGCTCAACTGCTGGGCATGGCGATGGTGCTTTAGGTATTTGTGGTCAGTGTAGACCATAATGGTGTGTTGTGCCCCTTCTAGCCATTGGTGCTATTCCTTGAAGGCCAACTTTATGCCAGGAGTTATTTATCCCCAATGCCGTAATTCCTCTCTGCAGGAGTGAACCTCCGTGAGAAATAGGAACAGGGATGGAAGGCCTCTTTAGGAGAGAATTGGCCTAGGACTGCTCCAACTGCGAAGGCGGAGATGTCGACCTCCATGATAAATGGACGAGTTGTATCCAGATGTATGAGACATGGTTCCTGCAGGAAGGCTTGCTTTAGCTTGTGGAAAGCTGCAGTCACTTTTTCGGGCCACTCCTTAGGTTATCCCCCTTTTTAGTAAGGGCCTTAAGAGGGGCAACCAGGTGAGAAAAGTTGGGAATAAAAAGTCTGTAGAAATTGGCAAAGTCAAGGAATTGCTATAGAGGTCAGAATCCAGAAGGTTGGGGCCAGTCTCAGATTTAGGCCACCTTCTCTGGGTCCATGTGGAACCCAGTGCTAGAAATCATGTATCCAAGGAAGGGGAGAGATTCCTGCTCAAACATACATTTCTTGAGCTTAGTGTAAAGTTGTTTGGCATGCAGTCGTTGGAGCACCTGTCGAACATCCTGTTGATGAGAGTGGAGATCCTTGGAGAAAATAAGGACATCATCCAAGTAGACCACTACGTTGACGTAAATGAGATCTCTGAAGATTTCATTCATTATCTGCTGGAATTCTACAGGGGCATTATAAAAGCTGAAGGGCATGACTAGGTACTCATAGTGGCCATTGCTTGTGATAAACATGATCTTCCATTCGTCTCCAAGTTTAATATGGACCAAGTTGTATGCTCCTCGGAGGTCCAGTTTAATAAAAATCTTGGCCCCTTGCAAGTGATCCAGCAACTCTGCAATGAGGGGCAGAGGATAGCTGTCCTTCTCTGTAATTGCATTTAGAACCCGGTAATCGATGCAGGGCTGGAGGGTGTCGTCTTTCTTGGTCACGAAAAAGAACCCTGCTCCTGCGGTGATGTGGAGGGGTGAATAAATCCTCTCTCCAGATTCTTCCAGATGTACTGTGCCATGGCCTCCATTTCTGGAAGGGACAGAGGATACACTCTCCCGCACATAGGGACAGTGCCGGGGATCAAGATGAAGGCGCAATTGTAGGGGTGCTGTTCAGGGAGGATCTCTGCCTTTTCCTTCAAGAAAACATTTGAAAGGTTAGGGTACTGTGGAGACAGGTCCGGAATGGTGGCAGCGAGGAGCACCACGGGAGGCTATAAGGCGGGTAGGAGGCAATCTTGATGGCAGCGGGAAACCCATTTACTGATTTGGAGGGTCTCCCAATCAATAGTAGGGGAATGCAGCTGCAATCACGGTAACCCAAGGACAACCGGATATACAGCCTTCTCGATCACATGGAAGGTAATCTCCTCCAGGTGCAGCAAGCCGGTCCACAGACCAAGGGAAGCAGGGTCTCAGTGATTCATCTGGGGAGAGGAACTCCCGAGATCGAGGAGATTACAAGAGGGCTGCTCAGCAGGGTCATTGGTAGCTTCAGGTGTTTCACCCAGCTCTTCATGATGGAATTCCATCCTATTCCAGAATCAATGAGGTCCTGGGTCTGGAATTCCTGGCTGAGCAAACGAAAAGCCACAGGAAGCATGAGCTGAGGAATGGGATTAGTGAAGCCTAGTATCACCTCCCCGATGAGTCCTAGGCCCGGGAATTTCCTGGCTTCTTAGGACATTGAGCAAGGAAGTGACCTTTGCCGGCACAGTACAGGCATAAGCCCATCGCCCAACGACATTGTTTCTCCTCAGGTGTCAGTGGGATTCGTCCAAGCTGCATGGGCTCATCAGGATGTACTGGAGCAGAGGCAGTGGTGGTGAGTGGGCGAGAGAAGGAGGTGCCAGTGTGATGGGACAGCACAGAGTACGAAGTTCTCAGGCTCGCTGCTGGAAGTGATGGTCCACCCTTCCAGCCAGGTCAATCAGTTCATTGAAGGATTCAGGGAGATCTCTGGCCACCAGCTCAACCTTAATACATGAGGACAATACCTCCAGAAAGATACTCTTTAGACAGTTCTCCCTCCAACCGAGTTCTGTTGCCATGGTGTGGAATTCTATAGCGTAGTCTATAAGGGGCCTTTTCCCCTGGCGAAGGTGCAAGATGTCTGACCCTGTCGCGGCTAGATGGCCTGACTTGTGGAACATCTGTTTAAACATCAGGATGAAGTGCTGCAGGTCCTGAAGGAGTGAGACCCCACATTCCCACAGAGGAGAGGCCCACACCAAGGCCTTCCTGTCAAGGAGGGAGAGAATAAACATGGTCTTGATGACATCCATATAAAATTGTGCAGGCTGCAAGGTGAAGTGCATAAAGCAGTGGCTGAGGAACCCGCAGCACTGCTTGAGGTCACCGGCATATCTAGGAGGAGCCGGAAGACTAATGGTGGGGTCCACAGGTGCCGCCTGAGGAGGAGGAGTGTTGGTGGATGCTTCCGAGGCATTGAGTCAGGCATTTATGCAGTCCAGTGATGTCGTCAACATCTCCAGGAATTGTTGCTGAATTTTCTGTGCCAGACCTGGTATGGCTTGGAGGCCTGAGAGGTATGCCGGGTCCATGGCCTTAGCAAGCTGTTGCAATGTGGACCCTTGGGCTGAGGCGGGGTTGACACTACCAGCAGAAGGAGATCCCTTCTGCAGGTCCCCATCATCGGCAGGTGAAGCAGAATGGTGCAGAGACCCAACTGGACCTTCATCACTAACAACCCTCGTTCCCTGCAGGTTGAGCCCTTGGGTACCAGGTACCAGGGCCAGCTGGACTTAGGCACAGGTCTCTGAGCAACAAATCCAGGAGGACGACAGGTGAAAGCAGAATCAGATGGCAGAGTCAGGGGCAGGCAGCAAACAAATCCAGGAAACAGGTCAAAGTTCGGGGCAGGCAGCAGACATATGAATCCAGGAAATACTCCAAAGGTCACAGCAGGTGGCAGGCAGGCGGAATCCGAAGAACGTATCAGGGTCAAAACCAGAACTATCCAAGGAACAGGAGAGCTGATCCGGGGCAGGAGCATGGGACCAGGAGCAGGAACGAGGTGGAGCAGGAGCTGGAGCAGGAACACGGAGAAGCAGGAACTGGAGAAGGAACACACAGAGCAACTTGCAGACTCTCAAGAGTGCAACCTGTTGCTGAGGCAAAGTTTGGGCAGCAGGGGCTGCCTTAAAAATAGTGCTTCCAGCCGCATGCACGCACCTAGGGGAAGCTGAAGCAGGCAGTGCAGCGGCGGCAGTGTAATCTGCCTGCTGAGTGGGAAGGAGGCGATGGTGGGGACTCCAAGATGCCGCGAAGAGGATCGGCCTAATTTGGGGGTTCTGTGGGTGGCCAGGTGGTTCTGCGGCCATCCATCACAACACTCTCTCTCTCTTTTTCTCTCTTTCCTTCTCTTCCATAACAGAAATCTCATCTTTGTATATTTTTCCTGATTCCAAATCACATCCAATCTCCAGTGATGTGTAATGCGTTGTTCGTAAATCTGACCGTGCATGTAAAACTGGCCCCAAAACCCTAGTCCACCACCAAAACCTCACCTCAAGTTACTAGATTACCCTCTCATAGTGATATATATAGATGACAATTATGTATGCAACCCCAGAGTTTTTCTCTCTCTCTCAATGGAATTTGTGATAAATATCATGAATTCCATTTTGTGTGAAATACTAGTGCCCACTGCATTAATGCCCTTCATTTTCATGAACTCTTCCCTTTAGTTGAATCTGAAAGAATATTGAATGGTAAGAAGGCTTTCTTCAGATATACCATAGAACTGTACAACTTATATCCCAAGATTCTATCAGTCATTACACTTACACAGAATTTGATAGCTGTATCTGCGATAATTTATTGACTGTTATGAAAGCTGTAATAAAATAATTTTGTTTTACTACTACTATACCTAGTATTAGTCAACTAAAATCAGAAAAATATATATTATAGTTTGAAAACAGGATACAATCAGCAGTTATAAAACAGGAAATACTAATCTCATATATATACTGTATTCTCATGTTCTTCTGACTAGGTCTGCATATTTTTCGCTCATCAAGACGAGATTGTTTTAATGTAGAGTACATTGCCAAAATAGGAGTCAATCACAGCTTGTAGCTACTTGTCTCCAGAAAGATGACATTGTGCATTTCAAGCCAGGGCATAACCACACAACAAGGTTGCTTTACAGTGTCAATTTGAAGCAAAATGTGATATGATACGGGATACATTTTCTAATCAGGGCTGTCGTCAGTTACTTGACAGCTCAGAAGTTCCAATAAATCTTATTTTCTTTTAAAAGCATTTTTCTCCAATTCATTTTTTTAGAATAAACATTATGCAAGAGAACATTGCTGGAAGTTGAAACAACCACCAGATGCTGAGCTACTCTACTGAAACTTTTAATTGCAATATTTTTTTTTATCTTACTTGATATATTTTGTTTTGTATGAGTGCCTTCACCTTTAAAAATAACAAGTAGTTTCATAAATTTTCAGAGTAAATCAAATAAATAAAACGAGAGAAGGATATCAGAAACTTTCATTATAAGTCCTAGCATTCTGATGAATAATCAGTGCCATGCATTTGGATGAAAAGGCTATTTTGTAACCTCATGATATTATAGCATATGACACCTCATCAACTGATAACAAGAAGAGCTTTTATCAGGCCACATTATCGTATCTGTGTATTACTGTAAATTACTTCCCAGTTAAACTATTACATTTCCTTTAAAACAGAGGGCTCAGTTGACCCCTTGTCATTTTTGCCTGTGGAGTTAAAATATCCTGGGATATTTCCTTTTTGACGTATAGCAACTGTTGTAAAAGAGAGGTATTCAATGTGGCTAGAAGGATATTGGCCACTACTCAAAAAAGATATTCTACCATTCACACAGAATTTATTTATTTAGAAGAAAGTTTTCAGCTAGCATTTGGTACTTTGAGCCTTCAACCTATTTTCAAAGGGAAACTCCCGAATTAGTTTCCTTTTGAAAATCCTGTGGCGCCAAGGAAAAATACGGGGGTCCCTAACAAACATATTATTTAAATTAGAGACATAAATGCAACTATTGGTATTATCTGACCGTGAAACAAAGAGGGTTCATTCCAGTTATCTTTTATTTTTTTCAAAATGTGAAAAAAAGTTTCAAAATGGCACATGTACTTACTATATATATATAGGAAGTCATGGGGACTATGTAGTAAATATATTTAATTCAAAGTTCACATTTCTACAGGACATTTTTGAACAGGAACCAATTGGACTGCACTGGCATGTTAAATCATGCTATTTTTGTCACCAGAACTAAATTTTTAAAGGTGAATTTGAAAAGCCCGGCATGCACATCAATTAGTGGATGTGTGCACAAGATGGACTCGTGTGTGCCCACCTTAATTTAAAAGCCTCCCAGATACGCGCGTATCTCCCGCTGTTGGACAATCTCACTCCAGTTCAAAAAGGGGTGTTTTCTGTGCAGAGTCTGGGTGGGGCATGGGCGTTACAGAGTGGGGCCGAGAGATGTGCTCACAAATATGCACCTGGGCACATGCCCAGGTCTAGTGCCATATAAGTTTACTTTTGTTTTGGAGGAGGTGTATGTTTAAAAACAAAATGAAAACTAGCCATATCCGAGAGGTTATAAGGGTCTGAGCTAACTTTGGCAAGTGAAGGCTATTGACCTAGGAGGGCTTGGAGGACCTAGCTCTTAACTGGGTAAACTGGTGGAAGATCTGGTGAAACTGGTAATGGTATGGGCCCGTGCACCTTTTATAATCCCGGGACTTATGCAGTAGAAGCGGGATTTGCAAGCCAATTTGCACGCCCATTTAAAATTAAGCGAGCATGTGTGCATGGCCAAGCTATTTCATAACATGCTTGCATATATGTGCACAAGTTATAAAATGACTGTGTATCTGGGAGCATGCAAACACACACACACACATATCAAAGTGTGCCGGCACGCTGGTTTGAAAGCTACCATCCCAAGGGGTACTATAAATGAATTTTATGAGGGGAGTTTTCAAACAGTCTGAATAGCATTAAAGTCTGTGTATAAATTGTACAAACAGACTGTACTGAGTATTTCCAAAGTGAAATTACATATGTCAACTCGTTATGCAAATACTCGAGTAACTGAGTACGTGACACATTCACTGGCATAAAGTTATACTTCCTCTTCAGAGGGTGTAACTTACACCGGTACATGTACAAACATAAAGGGTCATTTTGAAAGGACTTACATGTGTAAATGTAACATACTATTGTAGCAATTTTGAAAAGCACATTTACATGCATAAAGCACATTTATACATGTAAAACCAAGTTTTAAGCATGTAAATCCTTTTAAAAATTAGAGATGTGCATTGTTTTGGGTTTTTTTTCATTTGGGGCTTCGTTTTCGGGCCCCCACAGAAAGCTTTGTTTTTCCCGCAGTTCGGGGTTTTTTTTTTTTTTTCGTGGGCCCCTGATTTTTGGGTTAGCGCACACTAACCCGAATAAGAATTTTTCTGAAATTTTGTAAAAATTGTTTTTGGTTTTGTTGCCCTTAACCATGCCGAATTAGACAATTTCATTGAAATTAAAATTCTTGAAATTGTCTAATTCAGGAAAAACAAATGCACATTTCTATTAAAAATTAGCCCCAAAGGAGTTAATTTTAAAAGCAGTTCCACGCATAAATGTAACATGCTATCC
The DNA here is from genome assembly GCF_901001135.1 of Rhinatrema bivittatum. NCBI lineage: Eukaryota > Metazoa > Chordata > Amphibia > Gymnophiona > Rhinatrematidae > Rhinatrema > Rhinatrema bivittatum. The sequence goes on along the minus strand of NC_042615.1, from coordinate 646,590,064 downwards.
TAGCATGTTCAAAAGCCCATTTACATGGGTAAAGTGCATTTACATGTGAATGCTATTTAAAATCAGGACCTGGTACTTTTTAAAATCAAAATGCCGACTCCGCTCTAAACCCTTCCCCCTCTGGAACACCTCTCCTTAGTGTGTGCAAAAGCGCAAGTGTAACTGGGTCAAGCAATTACTTATGTGCATGCTAAATCTGGATCAATTTTAGAACCATCATTTACGCACATAAAACCATGTTTTATGAGCATAAATGTTTTTGAAAATTATCCCTTAATTGTGTAACTACAACATCACATTCTTCTGAAAAAAAAAAAAAAAGGAAATGCTGTTCTTGAATTATTCCCTTCCTACTCTTCTCCCAGGTTGTATCCAAATATCTTTGAGACTGAAAGCCTAAATGTTAGTTTGAACTGTCTCATTAAAAATGCCATCTTGATTGTGTTCATTGCAAAATGTTACCCTTTGGAACAAAATGTTTATAGTATGCTGAAAAGCATAACATAATACAAAAAGCAGGCCCAGTGAGAATAGTATTAAAGCATGTTTGCCTACATTGCAAAAACTTTCTAACTTGGCAAAGCAGGCATTTACCACATATTCAGTATTGCAGTGCAGTCTTTACATAAAGCTGTCTGGTTTCAATCATATGGCAGAAGACATGAATTAAGATAAAATGAAGGCAGACAGTATTTTACAAGATCAGGGTCCTAATAATGCTAATATTTCACATCAAAAATTTATGACCTCCCAAGAAGCTGAGACATGAGCAGTTTTCTTTTACAATACTGTACATATTTTCTTTCAAATGTACCCATGCCCTGTTCTTGAATTTATATCTCTATGGCAACATCATTGTTGCATTCATCACAGAGAAGACACATTCCTAAACGTGACAAGGGATGGTGCTCTTTTATTTAACTTATTTATTTGGGCTGAAACTTAAGATGAAGGAACAATAGTTGGCCAAAAATGGTTCTGCATCTATATTTGGTATTTCATTTCTAGTATAGCATTATTTTCTGTTTATAAGAGTTTAAAACAACAATATGTGTTTTAATCTGTACTGAGGCTATTTTATCTGTCTGTCAGGGCTTTGGAATTTTAGCCTAAGGATAACTCCCTTTTTGAAAAAAAATATTTTCCTAATTGTTATTGCTGCATTTTACTATGCAACTTCCTTGTACTTAGCTAGGGTTTTCAGAAATAAAGATTTACAATTTTTAATAAGAGCAAACAAATGCTTAAGATATCGGCAGCAAAACTGAGTGATTGGGGCAAATCTCAGGTAAAGCAATTACAAGGCTAAAGTGCTAGTAATGCACAAATTCATCAAACTGTCTCCCTCTTTATGTGAGGGCTTTCTTTTGCTTTAAAAATAACAAAACAAACAAAAGGAAGCAGAAAGAAGACACCTGTGTATCTCTTGCTCCTCTCTTCTCCCTCCTGCCCCCAATCTTCTATTTGTATTCTGGAGTGATTTCTTATGTGCAAGTACTGCTTTATTTTTGTCTGTATTTGCAGTATCTCGTGTTTAGAGTTTGCAAAACAGAAGTAAGTATGTGTGGTAGGTGACTGTATGGAGTATGGTAGAATATCAGATCTGTGAGTGGGTATGAGGAGGCGTGAGAAGGGCGAGCAGGAAGAAGAAAGGTCGGTGGTAGAGGTAACTCTGGAGGAGGGGAGCCGAAGTGAAAAGGATAATAGAAGTAGGTAGGAGGGGAGGGAGAAGTAGTAGTAGGAGATAGGGCATGGGAACTGAAAAGAAGATGAAGGCAAGAGAGCAGAGAGGAGGTTGTGTGGGGTGTTTAGAGTGAGAAGAATACCTAGACAGGGAGAAACCTGAAATAATCAAACATAGCAGAGAGACTGATGAGGAAGCTGGACCCAGCAGCTTAGATACACTCTAGGAGAAGTGCATCCAAGATATGAGGTTCTCTGTAGGGGAGAAGGATCTGGTGTTATGCAAAGTGTGTGAATAGTACAGCATCCTTTCTGGGAATGGATCTGTGTAGACATCTTTGGAAGAAGAGGTGAAGTTCTGCCCTAACAACAAAAGTGACCTGACAAGCTTGGAAGTTACCCGAAGAGGCATTAAACAAGTGACATATTGCCTCAGGGACACCAGGCAGCTAAAGAAGGACTATGTAGCAAGGATAAGGAATTCCTAGCATCATAAAGGAGGAAGCCCACCATGCTGCATCCACCTGATGCTGCTAGAGGAGATTAAGTTTTCACTGAAGGAGGGTCACTATCCTAGCTCATTAAAACAAGATTCAGTAAAGCCCTTATTGAAGAAACCTACTCTTGCTGCATCTGATCTTGCAAATTATAATCCGATCTGTTCTTTGCCATTTGTTGCCAAAAGTTTGGAGTGTTTTGTTCTAAAACTGCTTAATTACTTCCTTGAAGACCATCAGATTTTAGACTCTTTTCAATTTCAGAAAATCTCTGAGTACTGAGTTCCTGCTACTCTCTGATTCAATAATAAGGGGTCTCTATGCAGAAAAATATGTTTGGTTGCACTTGATATTTTTTCCACATTCAATACCATTGACCATCAAATCTTGTTGTATTGACTTAGCAAATGTGGAATCTCGGGAGCAAACCTTTATTGGTTTAAATCCTATTTGAATGGTCAGATCCAACAAGACCAATATGGGAAGAATTATTCTGCTTGATATTCATATGCCACAGGTGTCCTGCATGGCTCAGCCTGGTTGGCATTGTTGTTTAATCTATACATGTCGCCAATATGCAGACTACTAGCTGGACTTTGCAAGGGATATTGAATCTATGTAGATGATGCCCAATTCTGTATCCTGATTGCCTTCATCTGAGCTAATACATCTCCATTGAACTCTTGTGTACCCTCTATAAGAGAGTAGCTTATACACAACAAATTAGCACTCAATCCAGGAATAACATATACTTCTGAGGGCAGTGTCAGCTCTGATAGAATGCACCTCCAGAGAATCTCATGCATTGGGTGGCTTAAGAAGCCATTGCCATCCCTCAAAACCAGGGGCCGCCCATGCAAATAAAGTGGTGTGGGCTTCAGCATCTGCATATATATTTGTCTCTCTATGTTACCTTTAATTTCAATTCACACTCAATCCCCCCATAAATAGCTTTTTTTTAAATATCTAAATTCTTTGTTGCTCACCAACCGTGAGTCATCATATTCGAAATACCAAAGCTGTTCACTGGAGACTGCTGAGCCTCTATTATGACCCGAACTAGCCTCACTGTATTGAATGAAAGAGAAATATTTATAAAAGATGGAGGAAGGGTTTCATATATAAGAGTTTTTAAACCCCCGCCAGGGTGAACTCAATTTATGTGTATATAATCATAAACCAAACCTCCTCCATCCAGTGTTTTTTGTTGAATTGTGTGCAACAAACTGAAACACCTGTGTATTTTTCACTTTTTCTTTTTCTTTTAAATGTTCAATTTTTCTTTTTAAATATCATAGACAACTGACTTCATAAATAGATTTTAAAAGTCCCGACTTATCTGGTAAAAGTTGACAACAGGGTTGTCAAACAGATATTTTTTAAAAAAAGCTATTTATGGGGGGATTGAGTGTGAATTGATTTGTATATTATAATTCCCCAAAACATTTTTTGGTGCTTTGTTGTATTAGGTATCTCACCTTTAATTTCAAAACACAGCAGATAGTGCAAAGACTGAAGGAAAAATTCAATACATCAAAACACTCATTTCTTTACAACATAACATCAATAGTAACCATCTATTGTGGCCTCATACTAGGCACTCCTGGTATCACATTACCTTCATTGCCTTACAATCAATCAAAGGCCAAAGTCCATGTTCTAAAATTTTTTCTTAGCAATTAAAAATGACTTATCTTATTGTCATGCGAAAGAATCCACTCCTCGACATGGGACCATGATTCAGATGTCTGCATCAGGAAGACATCATTTTAATTTCATCACTTGGCATTATGCTTTGCATTGTATATATTTACTCTTCTTACCATTATGAATTTTTGGTGACAAAGTAGAACCAGAAGCGTCGGCAGGGCTCTTGCATTGGACCTAGGCCTAGGCCTGGGTCTTGATGATGGGGCCTGGCCTCTGCAAGGCCTCAGTGTCAGACCTGGGCCTTGGCTTCATCAATAGCCCTAGCCTTGGGCCAGGCCTAGGGAACAGGCCTAGGTCAAGGTGTGATTCTGCTGGATGCCCATTTTTTGTTTTTTAAATGCTTGAGTGTAAAAGTACCAGAAAATGTTGTGTATTTTTGTCTGAGGCTCATTTCAGTTCATTTTATTGATATGAATTGAAAATGACCTCATTCATTGTGCTTTGCCAATTTGTTTAAAACGAATGCACATCCCTACCAAAAACTGTGTTCAGGGCTATATATGGCATATCTTATATTCTTATGTTCTTATTTTCTCTATGGGGTACATTTTCTCCTTGTCTGTTGTTTCTTTCTTTACTTATGCTGTGTCCACACGTTCTATACATTTATAGCACTCACTGCTTCACTTTTCACCACCACCAGTTACAACAGACCCAGCACCTACATCAAATCCCACCAGACACACAACCAGGGACACCAGACACATACACACTCACACAATCTCCTAAATAAAATAGAGCCATACACACACACTGAAAGGCACACAATCATACAAAAAATCACAGAGAGAGGCACTGAGAAAACAAACACAGAATAATTGAAGGGGACCTCAAAGAAATAGCAGAGAAATGACCCAAAACTTACCATACAAGTACTGCATACACCTTGCAAGAGTTCCCACCAATTTTCTATCTCCTCCAATCGCTAAACAACAAAACAAAATGCCAGAATAGAAGTGAGGTTTGAATTTTATATTCAGTAAAGGAATAGTCAATAGGTTTAAACAGTAGGTTAAGAACTATGGAAACCAGTGTTCAAATCCCATTAATACTCCTATTATCTCAGGTACAAACTTAGGGGCCAATGTCATATGGAGCATAAAGCCATGTGCACAAGGAAGCATGTAATTGTATGTACACTTTTGAGTATACAGCTCGCCTGCCAATGTGAAGAGGGGTTTTATGCTCTTTCAACAAGCCTACCCTTCCTCCATTCCCTCCACATGATATATAAAACCCATTTGTCCATTAGGGATGTGAATCATTTTTGAACGATTAAAATTATCGTCAGATAATTTTAAAATCGTCCAAAATCATTAGAGTGCATGATACAATACAAATGCCCCCGATTTATCATCAGGGGCATTTGTATTGTATCGTTAAATAGGGCGCGGGAAAACCGGCACACCAAAAAAACCCTAAAACCCACCCCGAACCTTTAGAACAAATCTCCCACCCTCCCGAACCCCCCCAAAATGTTTTAAATTACCTGGGGTCCAGTGGGGGGGTCCCGACACGATCTCCCTCTCTCTGGCCACGACTGCATTGAGAGAAATGGCGCCAGTGGCCCTTTGCCCTTATCATGTGACAGGGCAAAGGTAGCACCGGCGCCATTTTGGTTCCTGGGTCCCGACGTCACGCGTGCAGGAGATCGCCCCCAGACCCCCGCTGGACCCCCAGGGACTTTTGGCCAGCTTGGGGGGGCCTCCTGACCCCCACAAGACTTGCCAAAATCCAGCTGGGGTCCGGGAGCGACCTCCTGCGCGCGGGCCGTATTGCCAGTCTTCAAAATGGCGCCTGCACTACCTTTGCCCTCACTATGGCAAGTCTTGTGGGGGTCAGGAGGCCCCCCCCCCCAAGCTGGCCAAAAGTCCCTGGGGGTCCAGCGGGGGTCCGGGGGCCCCCGATTTACGATTTTTAACGATTTAAAAAAAAAAAAAAAAACACGACGATAAGATTTCCCTCCCTCCCCCAGCCAAAATCGATCATTAAGACGTTCGATCACATGATTCACACCCCTATATTTCCATATGACTGTTGACTATCTTGTAAATATATTGTATATTAGTTCACAATTATTATTAATTTGTTTACTTTGTCTCTTGTAATACCTGTTAATTTTAATTTCTAGTTACCGTTCCATGTAAAGGCTCCGCCTATCAGTTCTGAGTTAAATGTAAACCGATACGATGTGCAAACGGTTGTTGGTATATAAAAAAATGTTAAATAAATAAATAAAAATAAATAAAACGTGTGAACATACAACAGCGCATACAGGTTATGGCACTTCTATGCAAAATCAATGATAATGAAGGCATTACCTACCTATTACAGTCCAATGCAGGGAAGCACACACAAGCCCAGAAAGCTTAATGCTCAGTATTTAACTCCTGATCAGAGGTGGAGGAAAAAATTAGCTTACTTTTCTTCCGTGGCTTGTTAGTAAAGGCTGCTGTGCCAGTTTCTCTCATGCTGACATGATATAGCTGCAATTATTCTTTTGGCTTAACTACTTCTTATGGGTGAAAGCAAGAGGAAGAGCTATAGAAGAATGAGTAAGGCATAAGAGAAGAGTTTGGGCAAATGAAGAGAAGAGAGGAGGAGGAGGAAGAGGTTGCTCTGGTTCAAGCCATAATCAGGAATTCCTGCAGGGATGGGTATTTCAAACAAGGACAACACTGCTTGGATTAACAGAGGAAGATGGTGTGTGTAGGTATCGGTTGAGCTCCAGGGTGATTAAATCCCTATATGAAGCCCTTAGTAGTGATATAGATCTTTGAACAACTCATGGGTACGCTATCCCTGATTTGGTGAAGTTTCTCAGTGTCCTACATTTTCTGGCCAGTGAGTCATTCCAGAACACAGTGGCTATAGTGACTGGAATGGCCACTTTGATATGGCCAATATGCCAAACGTGATGGGGTAATTGTACTCATGTCACTCTTTCCATGCCATCTCTTTATGAAATAGCATTTCACAATAGGAAGCAATTTTATTACTTGATTATCCAAGTGGTTTGCGATGCACAGATGAAAATCTTGAATGTAGTTTCAAGGTTTGCTGGGATGTGCCATAACTCTTTCAACCTTTTCCAGTCAGTGCTTAGCCACCAATTTGCAGAAGGGAGGTATGGTAATGGTTGGTTGCTGGATATGTCTAACAAAGACCAGGTGGAACATGATGTTTTTTAGGGGAATGAAAAAATTGTGCAGCTTGTGAATATGTCTCCTTCTTGTAATATGTATCCTGGTTCATGTAGGGGTTGGATGGGAACACAGATAAGATTGTCATAACTGTGAAATTATCTGGCATAATACATTTGTTATTTTTGCCTTTGTGTCAGGAAATGTGGGGTATTGATTGTAATCCATGGCTCCTAACTCCCTTAACAGCACCAAAAACAGCTGTAAAAAAGCAATATGATGAGGCACACACCAGCACAAGGTCGGTAATTGAATGGACATTTGGTATTCTCAAAAATCATTTTTGTTGTTTGGATCATTCTGGAGGGGCATTATAATACACAACAGAAAAGTGGCTGATACAATTGTGATGTTGTGCATCAAAGTGATGCACAACATCACTTTGAGTTTTGTCATGAATAGTGAAGTTGATCCTGATCTTGGCCCTGAGCCTCATATTTGCCCTTCTGCACCTGAAGCCCACAATATAATGAGGGGGAATGAGGTCCTGTGTAAGGTGATAGATACTTGTTTGTTTCTTTTGGTTTATGCTAGAACACTTTAAAGTTATTTTTTTTTTGTTTTAACCATTGAGCTCTCATTGCTCCACCATTCCCCTCAGTAAAGTCATATCCCTTTCACCATTGTTTTATCTCCCTCCCCCCTCCAGTTGTGGACCACTTTTCTGTAGATGGAGCTCTTCTCCTTGGAGTGCATTCACTTGGCAATGGTTGGTTTATATGTAAGATTAAAATGAAAGTTTTTAAAATGATTCTGCTTATATCAAATGCCCCTTCAGGAAAGACATATTTCTTTCACCTTTGTCCCACCGCTAAATCACTAGTGATCCTCCTTTCTGTAAATACAACCATCCCCCTTGGCATGTATACATTTTGATTTCGTTGTGCAGCCAAGAGCAGAATCACCGCCAAGAGTAGGTTGGCAAGTGATCTCTATCTCTGCCTCCCCTTGGGTATCCTTTCCTGCATGCAATAAAAATTGCACTCCTGAAACTAAAAGCACACAGTACAAGCCAAGTCAAATATGTATATATATAATATTTTTATTTATGCTGGGCCAGATATTTGAGGTATAAAGCTAAATGCACAGGGCAGTGCAACAATGGGTAGAAGGTGGCACTTGGGAAAAACTGAGGCAAAATAAAAGGGACTTCTGGGAGCAGAGGAGGAGAGGTTCCTGGGGGGGGGGGGGTAGTTGGCTGATGTGATGGGAGTTGGCCCTGCATGGTAAGCCCTTGAGCAATAGACCTTGCTGCTAGCTTGCAGATGAACTGCTCCTATCCATTGACCAACTGCCCCTAGTTGGCCCCTATTCTCCCAAGAACCCCATAGATGCTGGCTAGCCTTTGGTCCATGCATTCCAGAACCACCAACACAGCTTTAGAGCTGGCCACAGCTGGTGTAGCTATATCTCCTGCCTTTGACCCAGTCTCCACAGTTGTGAGCAGCTCTGGAACTGACATGTCCCTATCTAGATCACTACCCAAGGGGGATTTCCTCCAAATGGATAACTTCATCTTCCACTTCCAGGGGAACAAATGGGGGGGGGGGGGCTCTCAAAGGTGGGATCAACAGGGTGAGAGATTTGAAAGGGTACCCATTGCCCTTTCAGGCTGGAGTGTATCCTATCCAGCAGCATCCATTGCCTATGGTGGTGGTAGCTGGTCAGGCCCTGGTCTGGGCCCTGCCTAATGGAAGCAGCTGGATGGTCCAAGCCCTGGTCTAGGCCATGACCAGTAGTATGCACTGTTGCTGGATATCCCTGGACTATAGGCTCTCTGAGGGGGGGCCTACCCAAGGGAGAAGGTGAAGAGGAGGAGAAGGAGATGTCACTGGCATCTGCAAATGAAAAAAGGCAAAGCACTGAGAAAGGAACATGGAAATGGATCAGTGTTATCACCCCAGCCCCCATTTATCCCTTCTGTGGTGGTCCAGATTAGTAAAAGGGGCATGATAAATGAAAGGCAATTCTTTTCTGTTTTCACTCAAAGTAGCTGGGGTCTTCACCAGACCCCTGGAAACCTTTTTGGGGAGCAGCTTCAGGGTTGCCCCAGGGAAATCCAGTAAAAGCCTCAGGAAGGATGATTCATGGTTGATGGTGAACAGCATACTTCTTTTTAGTTTGTCATAAGATTTCAAGTTTCTATTTCTGTGAACCACTTTGAACTTGACCAAAAAGCTCCTTACATTTTTTAAATAAGTAAAAAGATGTTAGTGCCTGTGCATTATAGATGGTATGAGGGTGATATCCCATGCTATTTAGCCAGCTAACTAGAGGTGGCTGAATATCCTGTCTTGCTGAACAGCCACCACCTAACTAGATAACTAGTTGTCAGGCTAAACAGCCAGCTAACTGGGTGGGGTTAAGGAATTCTGGGAAGAAGTTGACTTAGCAGGATAAGTTATTCTGCTAACTTGGAATTAGCTGGATAATTTATCTGGCTATGTCTAGCCAGCACATAGTGCTATCTTAAAGTTAGCCGGATATACTTATTCTTTAAGTATACTTTAAGATAGCCAGGTATATTCAGCGGCACAGCTGTGTGCTGAATATATGAGTTAAGTTTGCCGGTAAGTTTATCTGGCTAACTAGCCGAGCCACACAACGGTTCAATATCTCTATCTCTACATCTCTGGTCCAGGACACCAAAGGCCAGCACTTTCCTACATCAAAAATGAGTATGGCCAACCAGAGCTTACCAGGACCACTTCTGCTCATCTGACTCTCCCCGCAGCTGGTTTGGCCAATCTCACTCCTTGCTGTGCAGGTGATGCATATTTTTTTTAAAATCCTCAATCTGCAAAGATAGAGGCATAGAAACATACAAAACACAATGTGTGTGCTTTTAAAAGTGCATTGTACTTCTTGCACACTGAGTCAAAAGTTGCCTCTCTTCTATGAGGTGCATGATACATCAAGAAGATTTTGCTACTAATGAGTACAAGTTGATCAATGTTTGTGATTGGAATGAAAATGAATGACTGTGATACAGATCCCCACTAATGCACTAAGGGCCCCAGAGGTGTATACCTCCTCCCTGCCAGTGAATCCTGGCATCCAAGGAGCTAACAAGTGGAATGGCAGAGAGATGGGGAGGTCTGGGAAATTAGTATTTAGCCCTGGGAACTGTGTGGCCCCTAAAGCAGTCTACTCAATGGTGGTTTTGGTGGTGGTGGGGCTACATAAGTTCATGTAAAGTTTTTGTTTCTGCTGTGGCCATGACACTTCCACATAGAAGACATTTCATTCATATCAGGAGTGGAGGAGTAGCCCACTGTGGTTAAAGCAGCTTTCAAATCCTGCTGTTGCCCGTCACTTTACCATCTGTTGCCTCAGGTACAAAATTAGATTGTAAGCTCTGGTGAGATAGGGAAATACCTGTTATGCATATACTTGTAATCATTCTAAAATAGCATATACATACAGTCATAATACTTACAAGTGAATATTAATTTTGAACACAAAACTCCATTGTAACACTTTGAAAATTATCCCCAAAGATTGCCTTTTGAGGATTAAGGTATTACAGCATCACATGCTCTGTATCTTATAGATATCTATAAAGACAATTTTGTATTTAACTTGCCTGAAAACTTCTGATATTGAATGATACATTTCCAGTTTCATTAGAGTATAACACTCAGCTACCATAATAATCCATACATAGTCAAAAAAATAGCTTTTCTTAGCATCAAGAATCAGTTGCTGAACTGAGAAAGTTATTGAAGAACTCACTGGTCATGAGTATCATAAGATCATGGTCATAGAAAGCCCATTTTCCCTTTCAGGTGTCTGAGAACTATAGCGTGTAGACCAGGAATTCACATTTTCAGTCCTTGAGGGCTGCTAATGCAGAGTAGACTCCATCATGGATTAGGAGGGAGCAGCTAGCCAAGGCTGGTAAGCCCAGGAGCCTTTCCTTTGGCAGTGGCTCCTTCAGGGGCTCCTCCCTCTACCCCCTCCCCCCCCTCCCACACACACACACACACAAAAGGAGAAAGAGCTGAAGCTGAAGAGGAATTCTTCTCATGAAGAATCACAGGGGGCCTGGTCTAGTTTTATGCCACAGGAGGAGGGACCAGGAGGTGTGTGACCCCATCCAGAAAGAAAAAAGATAAGGGAGAAGAGATACAACTCACAAGGAGGATTGTACTGGGAATGCAAGAGTAGTCCAAGAATACTGCAAAGGGACAGAGGAATTAGACTTAAGGAAAGGTGGTACTCTCTTAGCCCATGTTGTGAGCACTGGTTTCATTCAGAGGGGATGTTGATATGTATAAAAGGCCTTGAATTATCCTACTGAATGTAGGGTGGGATATTGTAAATTCAGGATGTGTGAGTGGCAATAGAAATGTGAGCATGAATGAAGGAAGAGTAATATAGAGCTTTGGTAAGGATTGGGAAAAATTCTTTGAAATTTGCTACAACTGTTTATATGATGTGATTCTGCCCTCATGGGCAGCCTCTTACCTTCTCTCTGCCTGGAAGCCACAGTCCCTGGTCTTCCTTGCGGCTGGAGATGCTCCTCTGCCCTCTGCAGCTTGAGAGCTGCCGACAACGCTGAGCTTGTTCCTCAGCCCCGCCCTGCTCTTCACCGTTAGCAGCAGCATGGCCGTTGGCCATGGTCCTGCACAACTTCCTGTTTCCTGTTCCTAAGGTGCGGGCTGTGCCTCTTCACAAGATTTAAGGGGCCCGCAGCCAGATATGCCCCGGGCCCCACCTGATGACTGTTTCCTGTCTCAGCCCTATAAAAGGGCTTCTCCAACATTTCTGCCTTGCCTTGCATTGGAATTACTTGCTCCTGGAAGTCTTGTCTTCCAATGCTCCGTCAGGTCTTCATTCTTCATTGGAACTCCATGTCTCATCTGCTTCCTGTGTTCGTGGCTTCCTGATGTTCCATGTCTTCATGTCCTGAGGTTCCTAGTCCAGGCTTCCTGATGTTCCACTTCCTGATGTTTCTGAGGTTACGCCCTCCTTCACTCATTTTGAGTTCTCCTAACCTTCCAGCTTCTCTGGTTCTCCAGATGACACCTTGCCTCGTCATTGGAGTCTCATCTCAACTGGATTCCCTTCCTGCGCTTGTCCCACTCTCTGCGTGGTCCGTGACCAGCCTCTTCAGGTTGTGTAGGGCACACAGTGGGACAGGGTGGTCCGTAACCAGCTCATTGGGTCCGCCCGTGTCGGTGGGCTGTGTAGGGCACCCTGAGAGACAGTGCCAATGTCAGAACCTTCCAAGCTTCTCATCTCATCTAGACACTTCCAAGTTCCTCGTCTCCTCTAGAGTCTTCCAAGTTCCTGGTGCACATCCAGAGTCTTCTCATCTCATCTCGAGTCTTCTGTGTCACAAGGCCTCCGTCTGCCCTCATCCTCAGTCTGGCCTGCTGCTTCTTGCCGATCCCTAGCAGCAGATCTGAAAGGGCTGGGAACAGTTGGAGGACTGTTCAATAACCAACATTGCATTGATGGTCTTCCAGAAGCTTGCAGATCTGGCAGAGGGTCAGACTTCGTCTTCGCCCATGCTGGGACACGCTTCGTCAACCCTCGGTGCTATCTTGGATTCTTCTGGGATCGTGCCGAGGCCCAAGGGCACACAATCCCCTCAAGATGGGATTGCTCTCCTAGCAGTCCCAAATACAACACTCCCACAGGAGTCTGACCATTTCAACCTGGATATAGGAAAGGTGACATAAGGTAGATATGCATTAAAATACTTCTAAGGCTTCTATACACAAGATGCGGGCTTCTTTCATGCATTTGAATTTATTACTCATCTTTTTTATATGAAATTCAGCCAAAGCAGAGTACAACATATTATAAAAGCAGTTTCCCATGAGGCACAAGTCAGAGATTAAGGCGAACAGAAGGAAATATCTGGAGATAGTCTAGAGAGATAGTTTGAGGAGATTTTCTGGAATAGGTAAAGGGAGTCTACTTTGGTATAGCTGAGACCAACTGGGTGGATAAGAGCTCCTCAGTCTATGGGAGAACTGATTCTATTTGGAGAAGCCCCAGTTTGAGAGAAATCTAAGGAGAAGAAGATTGTATTTTGTTTTACCCTTCATTTTTTATTTGGGGACTCTGAAGAATGTAAGGGGCCTCAGTGGGAGATTAGTGAAGAATGTTATGGTTGTAATTTGTGGGTTGCCTCAATAGTGAGCAACCTAGTTCCAGGGGAGTTGAATCCAAGCTACTGATGGTAGATGGACTTCTGCCTAGGCCACCCTCTTCCTTTTGGGTTGAGACCTTTGGTTCTGGTGGTCCACAAGGCATGAGAACGGGATAGCCCCTGACATGGACAAGGAGTGAGAGGTCTAACCCCGGGTAAAGAGCATGAATTAACCAGAAATTCAGAAGACTAGAAAGGATTTCAAAAAGAGCACCAGATGAAGAAGCTGAATGTAGAAGCTGATGAAATTTCACTTTTCTTGAAAACAGAAGTGGAACCAGAGTACAAAGACTGGAAGGTAGGACCAAGCTCTGGCATCTAATTCCTGAGACTGCCTCAATATAAGTACAGCCCTATACAGGAAACAATATTGCCACTAGGAGAACGTGAGGAGAACAGAGTTGGGAGGACTAGACAGATAGTTAAAGTGGCTCACAGCCCCACTTGCAGGCTGGAAGAGCACTAGGCAATGGATTATTACAAGGAAGAACTGAGAATTTTTAGGAGCAGAAGAGAGTTGAAGGTGAACTGTGAATTACAAACAATGAGAGTTTCTGTGAACTGTGGACTGTATTTACTGGAGTTTTTCCTATTTTCCTTGAACTTTCATCTTTGGACTATTTTTATATGCAAATAAATTCTTTCTTATGTTTGGAACACAGCTATTTGGGTATGATATGAAGTTTTTTGGACTGTGAGACTCCCATTTGGCCTTATAGCTAAAACTATTCCCCAGCGCATTGAACTCTGGTCCAGTTCAGCAGCCTGATTTTCCGAACACTGCAGTACCTGAAGGTGACCCCCCCCCCACCCCCGTGAAAGAGGGTTATAAGTAGAATCCATAAAATCTGACAAATGTGTGCTATGAAATAAGACAGCATAACTTTTTCATGTGTGCACAAATAACTGCTCTGTTTTTTTTAAATCCTGTTAAAGATCAGCTTACCTACCAAAATGGTAAAGAAAATCGCAAAAAGCTTCATCCTTTATTAGAATATTTATTTGTTTGAGACCCTGGTCCCAAAATATGGAACCTTAACCTCTACTTTATTATACAAGTGCCAAACATAAGGGCCTGATTCATCAAGGCCTTTTCCCATAGACACAGAATGGGAGAAAAGCTTCAGTGAATCAAGCCCTAATTAGCTGGATAAATGCGCTGAATATGTACTTCTTAGTTCTTAATGCACATTTCATATAGAACTCTATATATATTTAGAAGGTATGAAACATTCATAATATGTAAGATCTCAAAGATATCTAGTTAGTGTTTGTAATGTTTAATATACTATTCTCGTGAAGTTAACACGGAGATATTTCTTTTTCCTTGCTTGACCTCCCCTTTCTATTTCTTTTTCTGGTTCTCTTTCACACCGTGAAGCATATTTATTGCAGTTTTATTATTCAAAGCATTGGCTGGTAGATGAAAGTGACCTTATCTGTGCATCAATTCATGTTATGCATCTTCAGATTTGCATGTATTGATTAAAATGAAAGAGCTTTCAAACAAAATAGTAATTGTTTACAAAAGACTCTAAAGCTGAAAAAGCCTTAACATGCTTTGCAGGAAAGTAGCCATGAAATAGTTTCTCATTAATTTATGTTTAGTTCTATACCTGTACCAGTTAAAATCATCAGTTTATTATGTTTCTTATTCTCTTGTAAAGTTATATGAACAATACTAAAACACACACAAAAAAAGCCTCAATTCTTGGAAGAATATGCTTTTTGGATCAAAATCAATTTGGGTTTTGAAAGTTCTTTAATATAGAGACCCTGCTATTATTTATTTTATTTATTTAGATTTTTTGTATTCAGCTTTTCGGCACTTCAAAGTGTACATCAAAGTGGATTACATTCAGATACTATAGGTATTATATTATATAGTCTTGATGCTTTTAGGTGAGGCTTTGACAGACTGGTTCTTCTCAACATCTGCGGTCTTTGACAGGATTTATCATCAAATTTTAATAACTAGATTGACTGATATCAATATTTCTGACTTGGTTTTGAAATGGTTTACATCTTTTCTCACTGATCAAATTCAGCAAGTCAGGATTGGTTCAACAATTTCTTTATGGTATGCTCTAGTAAGTGTGTTTCACAAGGCTCTCTTCTCTCAGCAGCCCTTTTCAATATTCAGATATCTCATATATGTAGACATAGAGTAGACTACAGAATTTATACTGATAATGTCCATTTTCTTATGCCTGTTAACTACTACTACCTCTACTTAAAACTTCTATAGTGCTACTAGACATATGCAGTCTGTACAAAAACATAAAAGAGATAGTCCCTTCTCAGAAAAGCTTACAATCTAATCAAGACTAACATACAGGGCAAAAGTGACTTTGAAATTTTATTTATTAAAACAATGGTTAAAAAGTAATGAGGCTGTAAGCAGGACAATCAAGGGTTAATATTTAAAAGAAACATACAAAAGGTAAGGTTTCAGATGGGATTTAAATAAGGCAAGAAAGGGAGCTTGACACAACCAGTTAATGAAGTCTATTCCAAACATAGTGCATTCAGATGGAAAACAGAGTTGGGAATTGACAGTAGAGGAGAAGGGTATAGATAGGAGTAACTTTCCTAATGAGCAGCATGCATGAGGATGGGGTGTAGAGAGAGATAAGAGAGGAAAGGTAGTGAGGAACCGCAGAGTGAAGGCTCTTTTAGGTGAGTAAGAGGAGCTTGAACTGTATGCGGGAACTGATAAATAGCCAATGTAGTGACTTGAGGAGAGGGTTATATGGGTGTAGCAACTTTGATGAAAGTTAAGTCATGCAGCTGAATTTTGGATTGATTGTAGTGGAGAGAGAGAGTTCACTTGGAAACCTGTGAGGAGCAGGTTGCAATAGTCTAAGAGGGAGCTGATGGGAGAGTGGATAAGGGTTCTGGTAGTAAGTTCAGAAAGGAAGGAATGGATTTTGATTATGTTATAGACAAAGAAATGTCACATTTTAGCAGTGTTTTGGATATGTGCAGAGAAGAAGAGAGAGGAATTGAAGAAAACGCCAACAATATGAGCTGAGGGGACTGGGAGGATTACAGTATATCCATAGAAATAGAGAAAGGAGCAAGAGGGGAAGTGGGCTTGGGGAAAAAGATAAAGAGCTCTCTCTTGGTCAAGCTGAGTTTAAGGTGTAGGTAGGACATCCAGGCAGCTATGCCAGTCAAGCAGGCTGAGATCTGTGACTAGATTCCTGATAAAATTTCTGGTGTACAGAGGTAAATCTGGGAATCATCAGCATAAAGATATTGTTTAAAGCCATGAGAGGAAGTCAGAGCATCAAGGGAATTGGAATACAGAGAGAAGAGAGCTCAGTACAGAACCCCAGGGCACACCAATTGATAGTGGGATAGTAATATAGGAGGATCTGTCAGAGGAAACACTAAAGTGAAATTGGCGAGGTAAGAAGAGAATCAATAGGACAGAGTCCTGAAATGTAAGTGAGGACAGTGTGAAGGAGTAGGTAGTGATCAATAGTATAAAAAACTGTGGCTTTAGTAGATCAAGGAAGTTAAGAACTGAGTAAAGGCCTGTGATTTTAACCAAAAACAGGTTATTGGAGACTTTGGAAAGGGCTGTTTCTGTAGAATATAGATAGTGAAAACCAGACTGGAGTAGATCAAGAATGGCTTGAGATGAAAGGAAGTCAAGACAGTGGTGGTGAACAGCATATTTAAGTAATTTGGAAGCAAAAGGGAGGAGGGAGATGGAATGATAGTTGGCAAGACAGGTGGGGTCCAGTGAGGGTTATTTGAGGAATGTGTGATCACAGCACGTTTTAAGGCAGCAGAAAGAGTAGCAGTGGAAAGAGATCAATTGAGGATGTGATAGAAGGGATGACTGCAGCGGACATAGGGCTGAAGAAATGAGTAAGAATAGGTTCAGAGGAACAAGTAATGAGTTTGGAGATTGAGATAAGATGGGAAGTTTCCTCCACTGTTTCCTGTATTTTTTCCAGTTAGCAATCCACAATAGGACACTGCCTCCAGTCCTATGACTTTCCAGTTTCCTGAAGAGCCTCTCATGAGGGACTTTGTCAAATGCCTTCTGAAAATCCAAATACACTATATCAGCCAACTCACTTTCATACATGTTTATTTATACCTTCAAAAAAATCTAGTAAATTAAACAGATCATACAAGGTCAAGATAAATAACAAAGAGTCTCACGCCATCGAATCCAAAAGGGGAGTACCGCAAGGATCATCCCTCTCCCCGACTCTCTTCAATATATATCTTCTCCCGCTCTGTCAATTACTCACCAACCTCAAGCTAACTCACTTTCTATATGCGGATGACATACAAATCCTCATCCCTATAGAAGACTCACTACACAAAGCTATGTCACACTGGAATAATTGTCTGTCAACTATCAACAATCTTCTCTCCAGCCTCAACCTAGTCCTAAACACAAACAAAACTGAAATTCTCATTATAGCACCGGAAAACTATGTCCCACCCACACCTCTTAATGCTAGCCAAAGCCAAGATACCTTTTCGCAACAAATAAAAGACCTGGGAGTCATCCTAGACAGTGGATTCAGCCTCAACAAATTCGTTAATAACACTACAAAAGAATGTTTCTTTAAACTACAAACCTTAAAGAAACTAAAACCACTCCTCTTATACAGAGACTTCCGCATGGTACTACAGGCCATCATACTCCCAAAACTGGACTACTGCAACTCCCTCCTTCTAGGCCTACCAGCATGCACCACAAAACCACTTCAGATGGTCCTTAATGCCTCAGCAAGAATCCTCTCAAATGCCAAAAAAAGAGATCATATTTTCCCAATCCTTCTTCATCTCCACTGGCTCCCGATTAAATTCAGGATCCAATTCAAATCCTTAATGATGATACATAAAGCTTTGCACAACATCGCACCGCTCAAGTTAACATTCCAAATTCAACTACACACATCTACAAAACCCACCAGAAGCGCTTATCAAAACAGACTAACCACCCAACCGGCTAAATCCTCGCTGAGGAAACGCGCTCTATCCACAGCGGGCCCTTCACTCTGGAACTCGCTTCCTCCTGACCTTCGCCTTGAACCATGCCACGCTACATTCAAAAAGAAACTTAAGACTTGGTTATTCAAACAAGCATTCCCATAGAACCAAGAGCAGGAAGAAAATCAGTCACATATTTTCCGATCACCCCAGCATATTTCACATAACCTTGTTATTTAACCATGTTATTTTCTCATTAACCCTCATGTTATTTTACCAACCGCTATTGTATTTTATTTATTGTCATTTTTTATTGCCATTTTTCATTGATATTTATTGTTGTTTATTTATTAATTATTTATTAATTGTTATTGCATTTATTTTCATTTATTAATTGTTATTTATTAATTGTTAGCATTGTTATATATATATATTTTATTCTGTTTCTTGGATTAACTATGTTCATTGTAAACCGCTAACTTGAAGCGATAGTTACTGTTCATTGTAAACCGGGGTGATATGTATATTATACAGGAACCTCCGGTATATAAATCCTTAAATAAATAAATAAATAAATAAATATAGTTTAATGAGGAAGAGTCAACATGGATTTTGCAAAGGGAAGTCTTGCCTTACTAATATCTATAGTGGTCAGTAATTTTTGTTTTAATTTTGCCCAGTACCGGCATCAGGATTACCTGTTTATAGTTTTCCAGATCACCTCTGGAGCTCTTTTTAAAAATTTGTATCACATTGGCCACCTTCCAGTCTTCTAGTACCATGGCTGTTATAAATGATAGATTGCAAATCATCAAAACAGGTCTGCAATTTCATGTTTCAGTTCCTTCAGAACTCTTGGATGAATACTATGCAGTCCCAGTGATTTGTTATTTTTTATTCTGTCAATCTTATTTATTACATTCTCCAGTTTCACAGTGATTTTCTTTATTTGCTCAGAGTCATCACCATCAAATAATGTTTCTAGTGTGGATATGACTCCAACATCCTCCTCAGTAAAGACAGAGATAATTAATTTATTTTTTTCTGCTATTTCTTTGTTTTCCCACAATCATCTAGCAGCCCAACTGATTCCCTTATAGGCTGTTTTGTAATGACAATGTTTTTATTACTTGTTTTTACCTTATGGCACGCTTCTTTTCAAATTCTTTCTTAGCTTGCTTAATTACTTTATTATATCTATCTTGCTAGTGCTTATTTTCTTCCATATTTTCCTCATTTGGGTCTTTTTTTCCATTTTTTGAATGATGCTCTTTTGGATTTAATTGCCTCTTTCACCGAGAAAACAAATCGGAAGCCGATCCAGTTAGCTATAAAGCAGTGAAAAAAGTGGAGATCGGTGTATGAAAAGCCCTTTATTGGAATTGGCCTGACTCTGGCCGAGTTTCGCTCTTTGGTCGAGAGCTGCCTCAGGGGCAATGCTTATTGGTGGAGCTTACTGCCTACCAACATACATACACTACACAGCCCTGTTTGTGTGCTTTTTGAAAATACAATGTGATCACTGCATCCTATGTTGGACAACGCATTCAGACGTTCTAGCCCACACAGATTGCTGTACATCCTAAGCTAGACCAAACAAAGAAGGAGCACACCAATAAGCATTGCCCCTGAGGCAGCTCTCGACCAAAGACCGAGCCAGAGTCAGGCCAGTTCCAATAAAGGGCTTTTCATACACTTTTTTCACTGCTATATTGCCTCTTTCACTTCATTATTAAATCCCACCAGCAGTAATATGGCTTTCCTTTAACTATTTTTAACTCACAATACATTTTATCTGGGCCTCAAGGATGGTAATTTTAAATAATATTAATAAAGTAACCCAGTGCTCTTCACCAAGTTTTGCACACTGACGATGCTGCACATCTGTAGAAATTAGGAAATGACCATCATAATAGGCTTCCTCTTGAGGGCTTTCGCCTATTCCACTCGGCCTTATGTGTAATCATAGGTCATTATTGTAGGAACATTTTTTTAGAAAATTTTCTTTTGCAATTAAAATTGTAAAGTCATTGGCTCTTTCTGCCTTCAAAAATTACCCCTTGTATATTATTCCTTATAAAGAATCCATCACTTGAAATATTCCAACTTATCTTAAAGTGCTTCAGTATTTCAGTCAAAAGCCATAACGGTATTCACAGTGGGTCATCAGCACTGTGAATACCGTTATGGCTTTTGACTGAAATACTGAAGCACTTTAAGATAAGTTGGAATATTTCAAGTGATGGATTCTTTATAAGGAATAATATACAAGGGGTAATTTTTGAAGGCAGAAAGAGCCAATGACTTTACAATTTTAATTGCAAAAGAAAATTTTCTAAAAAAATGTTCCTACAATAATGACCTATGATTACACATAAGGCCGAGTGGAATAGGCGAAAGCCCTCACGAGGAAGCCTATTATGATGGTCATTTCCTAATTTCTACAGATGTGCAGCGTCGTCAATGTGCAAAACTTGGTGAAGAGCACTGGATTACTTTATTAATATTGGTTATTCCCAACACTTTTCCACTATATTGTTAAGTCCTACTCTAGTAATTTTAAGGTGACACTAACGGAATTTTAAATAATATCCATGCCTCCTGCAAGTTATTAACCTTTTGATTTGCTCCTTTTAGTTTTTGTAACACATTTCCTCATGTAATCATTAGGGATGTGAATCGTTTTTTGACGATTTAAAATATCGTCCGATATATTTTAAATCATCAAAAATCGTTAGAGCCGCGATACAATAACAATTCCACCGATTTATCGTCAAAAAATCGTAAGTCGGGGGAAGGGGGAGGGCGGGAAAACTGGCACACTAAAACAACCCTAAAACTGGCGCCATTTTGCGCAAAATGGCGCCAGTCGTACGGCAACACGATTTGACTGCAGGAGGTCATTCCGGACCCCCGCTGGACTTTTGGCAAGTCTTGTGGGGGTCAGGAGGCCCCCCAAGCTGGCCAAAAGTCCCTGGGGGTCCAGCGGGGGTCCGGGAGCGATCTCCTACGCTCCTCACGTCGGGGGGGACAAAAAAACAAAATGGCGCCGGCGCTACCTTTGACCTGTCATATGACAGGTCAAAGGTAGCACCGGCGCCATTTCTACAACGCACGGAGGTCCAAGAGTAAAAGATCACACCGGGACCCTTCCTCTGGACCCCAGGTAATTTAAGGCATTTTGGGGGGGTTCGGGAGGGTGGGGGATTTATTTTAAAGGGTCGGGTGGGTTTTAGGGTTGTTTTAGTGTGCCGGTTTTCCCGCCCTCCCCCTTCCCCTCCCCCCCACTGGACCCCAGGTAATTTAAGGCATTTTGGGGGGGTTCGGGAGGGTGGGGGGATTTATTTTAAAGGGTCGGGGTGGGTTTTAGGGTTGTTTTAGTGTGCCGGTTTTCCCGCCCTCCCCTTTCCCCTCCCCCCCCACTGGACCCCAGGTAATTTAAGGCATTTTGGGGGGGGTTCGGGAGGGTGGGGGATTTATTTTAAAGGGTCGGGGTGGGTTTTAGGGATGTTTTAGTGTGCCGGTTTTCAAATAACATGGTTTACACGATATTTTAAAAACCCAAACTGCGACGATCCGATTCCCTCCCCCTCCCAGCCAAAATCGATTGTTAAGACGATCGATCACATGATTCACATCTCTAGTAATCATAGTCTCCCTTTAAAATGAAATGCCACTGAAGTAGTTTTCCTTAGTATTTGTCTTCAAGTTATTATGTCAAATCCAATTACATTATGATCACTGTTATCAAGAGGATCCAGCATCTTTCTCTCTTGTACCAGGTCCTGTGTTCTACTGAGAACTAGATCTAATATAATTCCCCCTCTCATTGGTTCCATGAACAACTGATGTATGAAGCAGTCATCGATGGCATCTAGGAACTTGATCTCCCTAGCATGTCCTGATGTCATGTTTACCCAATAAATACTCAGATAATTGAAGTCTCCTATTATTATTGCATTGCCCATTTTATAGCCAGTCTAATGTCTGTTATCATTCTAGTCTGTTTCCTCATCCTGGTCAGGCAGACAGTAAATTATCTCCACTACTACGCTTTTCCCTTTTATCCTTGGAATTTCTAGCCATAAGGATTCCAGAGTGCCACTCCTCTACCAATTTTATCTGCCTTTTCATGTTGCTATAATTTGTACCTTAGTATTAGTGCATCCCAGTTATCCTCCTTCCATCAGGTCTACAAGGCACCTATTATATCTATTTCTTCCTGTAGCACCATACATTCTAACTTTCCAGTCTTATTTTTCAGATTTCAGGTATTCACATACAGACATTTTTAAGAAGGATTATTTGTATTTGTATTTTTATATTTGTTCCACAACCTGTTATTATCACATTATACAAGCAGTTTGGAGTTATTTTTATCTGCAACTTCTATATTTAAATACATCTGTGCTTTTTCAGCTTTTACAACCACCTGTCTATTGGGATAGTCCAACTGACTTGGGGGGTTATTTTCTAACCCTATTGCACTCGAAAAGGGAATTTTCACAAGCAAACAGTCCCTTTTCGCTTGCAATACCTAGATCGGAGCAGAGTCGGGGTGGCGAAGGGCGGACGCCGCGGAAACTTCGCTGATGGCGAAAAGGTAAGGCCACTTATCGCCGCCAGTAGCGCGCCCAATAGCACCACCTTTTACGATGGCGCTATTGGTTGTGAAAGCCGGCAGCAATCGCACCGCGGTGGTGTGATTGCTGCTTGCTTTCGCAGGCCCGCCCCCTGCTTCGCCCCTCCGCCCCATTACCGCCAAATTCAGAGAGGCTTGCGCCATTGGAAAATCCAGCCCTTGGTTTGCCAGTATTCTATGAAGGCATACAGCTTTCCCACATGTACTAGTTTAAAAGCTCTTCTATTTTCTTTTTAAATCTACATGGTCTAAGATAGCTATGGTCTCTGGCTGCTGTGAAACAATGTCCAACTTAATAAGCTAACTTTCAGTATTGAGAAAACTGAATTGATACTTCTTAAATGATGCTCCTACTATCTTTCATTTTGAAGGCCTATCACCCTGCAGGTGAAAAGTGTGGGCATTCTGCTCAAATCTAACTTATTTTTTCAGCTGCAGGTGAGATTAGTGGTTAAAGCAGCATTTTCCAAGCTGTACATACTATGCAGACTTAAATCATTGCTATCATCTCTGGACTTCCTTACAGTGCTCCAAGCACTGGTTTTTACAACACTGGATTATTGAAATTCCATTTACATTGCATTGCCAGTGAACATACTCAGAGCCTTGCTGATTGTCCAAAACTCAGCTACACAAGTTTTAACTAATACAGATCTTAGGGAACAGATTATTCCTGTTCTTTGCTCACTTTACTTTTTATCTGTGCAATGGAGAGTTAAATACAAAATTGTAATGCTTATTCACATGCTGCTCAGCAACAATGCATCCCCTTCGATTGCATAATATTGCAAATTTATAATCCTCATGGTTTACTAGAAGTGCTCTCCCCCTGGTAGGCTCATCTGAGACTTGTGATAGATCTTTAACAGGTCTATTTTTTGGAACACATTACCTGAGAGTTTTTGCAATATGATATACATGCAGAAGTTTAGGGAACAGCTAAAACATTTTTCTGTTTAAACAAGCATCTGAATGTGATGTCTAATCTATGTTGTTGTGTCCCATTTGGTTTGCATCCTGTATGATGCAACAGATTTTTATGTTGTACTTCTTGATAGTTCTTTCATTTTTTATTTATATATTTATTTGTATTGCTTTTTATGTTTGTTTGTTTTACCCCCACCTTGAACCTTGGTTAAGAATGGGTCATATTTTTTAAATAAAAACATAAAAATAAAAATATGCTAAATAGTGACTACAATTGAAGCTAATGTCATCTTTGCCAAAAACACATTTGATCATGTTACATTGCTACTTATAGATCTTCATTTGTTACCTATTTCTGTTTGCATTACTTTCAAAATGGCTTGTCCAGCCTTTAAAGTTTATTGACAAAGCACACCTCTTTAACTTTCTAATCTCATCAAATCTTACTGTCCCAAAAGAACTCTTTGTTCCATTCATTAAGAATTACTCACCATTCCTTCACATAAAGAAATGCAGCTGGAAACTACTAGAGAAAGTTATTTTACATACCTTGCACCTAGCATTTGGAATACTCTTCCTCTTAGCTTAAGGCTTAAAAATGAATACTTTAAGTTTAGGAAATCACTGAAAAGTTTCTTATTTGCACATCCTCTTCATAAGAACATAAGAAATTGCCATCAAGTCCAGCATCCTGTTTACAACAGAGGCCAAACCAGGCCATAAGAACCTGGCAATTACCCAAACACTAAGAAGAACACATGCTACTGATGCAATTAATAGCAGTGGCTATTCCTTAAGTAAAATTGATTAATAGCTATTAATGGACTTCTCCTCCAAGAACTTATCCAAACCTTTTTTGAACCCAGCTACATTAACTGCACTAACCACATCCTCTGGCAACAAATTCCAGAGCTTTATTGTGCGTTGAGTGAAAAATAATTTTCTCTGATCAGTCTTAAATGTGCTACTTGCTAACTTCATGGAATGCCCCCTAGTCCTATTATTCGAAAGTATGGCCCGAGTGCAGGAGATCGCTCCCGGACCCCTGCTGGACCACCAGGAGCTTTTGGCAAGTCTTGGGGTACCCTCCTGACCCCCACAAGACGCCAAAAGTCCAGCAGGGGTCCGGGAGCGACCTCCTGCACCCAGACCGTCGGCTGCCAGTATTCAAAATGGCACCGATAGCCTTTGCCCTTAATATGTCACAGGGACTACCGGTGCCATTGGTCAGCCCCTGTCACATGGTAGGAGCACAAGATGGCACCAGCCATCCAGTGCTCCTACCATGTGACAGGGTCCAGCCAATGGCACGGATACCCTGTCACATAGTAAGGGCAAAGGGCCATCGGCGCCATTTTGATTAGTGGCAGCCGACGGCCTGGGAGCGGGAGATCACTCCAGGGACCCCCACTGGACCACCAGGTACCTGTAAAAAGTTTTTTGGTGGGTCGGGAGGGTGGGGGAAGCTAAGGGATTAGTTTTAAAGGGTCGGGGTGGGTTTAGGGGTTATTTTTGTGTGCCATTTTTCCCGCCCTCCCCCAAAACGATAAGAGAACCCCCACGATCAATATCGTGGGGTTTTCCTATCGTTTTGGGGGAGCCCCTGATTTCTGACGATTTTGAAAATATCGTCCGATATTTTCAATCATCCGAAGCCCGATTCACATCCCTAGTTTTATTATTGTCGATATGCTGTTTAGTTGTGTTTTATTACCTATTATTAAGTTTCATTTATCTTATTGTCAGTAATATAATTATTACCAAGCTGTTTTATTAGGTTTATAATTGCTAATATCAAGCTCTTTTTATTTTCACACATTATTTATTGTAAATTGCCTTGATTTACTGTAGTAAAAATGGTAATCAATAATAATCTGAGTATGTTTATATATGAAAATGTGCATAGCTGCTTTACAATGTTGGACATATCAATATCAATAAAATTATACTTTGGCTACTTCGAAGACCTAAAATATTTTTTGTGACCTTGGCATGCTTTTGGTATATTTAGCTATTTAGGTATTGTTGCATCTGTGGACTCTTGGGGCGAGGCAGGACTGGCATCTTAAAAAATGGCACGGGCCATCCATTCCTCCTACCATGTGTCAGGGGCCAACCAATGGCACCGGTAGCCTCTGTCACATGGTAAGGGCAAAGGGCCAGAGGCGCCATTTTGATTACTGGCCGCAGACGGCCCGAGAGGGGGAGAACGCTCCTGGGACCCCCGCTGGACCACCAAGGACTTTTGGTAAGTCTTGGGGGGATCGGGAGGGTGGGGAGATTATAGAGATATGCAAAGCGGATTTTCCCGAGATTTCGGGAATATTTGTTTCGAGGCGGCCGAAAATAATCAACCCGAACCGTGGGAAAACTAAATTTCCCGCGGCGGGCCGATAATGAAGGCCGAACCAAAAGGTTTGGCCGAATCACATTCTAGTAAATACTGACTACTCAGCTACATTTTCTCTCAAATTTTAAACGAGAGTTTGTTTTCTATGAGCATCTGCAGGTTTCTTGGCTCAGTCAGGTGATTTGGTCTGTTCCCATAGTTCATGCAATTGCTGGGTGGAGAATTAAACTGCTGGTGAAGGCCCTGTCACTGACAATGGTAGAGGAGGTAAAGGTTGCTCCCTATAGACTAATTGGAAATTAGATGATCCTGTTGTGGCATTGATATGTGTGTTATGAGAGAATTCAGCCCATGGAAAGAGAGTGTCCCATTTATCCTGGCACTCATTTACATATGAGCAGAGGAAGTCTTGAGAATATGCTTGGGTTGCTCAGCTTGTTCATTCCCTTGCGGGTGATAGTCATGGTGTAGTCAAGTGTGATACCAAACTTCTTATAGAGGGAGCACCAGTATCCTGCAGTGGATTGAACTCCACTATCTGATAATGTGTACTTTGAAAAACCATGCAGACAAAAGATATAAATTGTGAAGAAACGTGCTAGGTCAGTGTTGCGACCATCGCTGCCCGACATCTCCACTCCACCCTCTTTACCTCTCTGGCGACTCCCTCCAGGTCTGAAGGACGACTGGCTGCCGCGGCGTCTCCCTGCTGTCTCTTTCTTGCGTCCCCGGATCGGCTCAATGCTGCAGATCCGCCATGTTGCCTGAAGCCTAGGGCATGCGCACGCTCCGAATGAAGTACCAGCAAGGGCGTGAACCTCAGGGATGTCCCCCTGAGATGACATCATCCGCTTCCGATATTTAAAGGTCTCTGATATTGCTAATAAACCGAGTTAGCAAAGGTTAGGTTCGGACGGGTTTGGACAAGGTTTTCTTTGGTTACCCTGCCTATGCTACTCTGCCTCCTCGGACTTACCAGAGGTTCCCGCTCCTCGGGGGCCTCGCTCTCTTTTGCTTTTCAGGTTACAGACAGGAACTGGTACTCGTCCTCGAGGGCCTCATTCCTGACTATCTGCTGATTCTCTTCTGCCTGGAAGTCATCACTGTCTACATCATTATGAGTTACTATCGCTCTCTCAGAGCTTTCCCTGGAACCAGGTACTCGCTCCTTGAGGCCTATCCTTTCCAGCTCCTGAGCTTCCTGAGATCAATATGTGAGTGTTGTCATCTAAGTTCTGTTCATGAACTCTGCATATCCTGCCTACTCACTGTCTACAGTTTCTCAACAGCTCAGCCATCCAGGGATCGCTGTTCCAGTATCTGAGGGACTTCAGCCCTGCTGGGCACTTCAGCTCTCTACTGCCACCTCTGGTGGTTTCAAGACCTGTTTAATAAAAGAACTAGTGTGTGTCTGTCTCAATACTCTAAGCCTAGCCGGTGGTCCCTCTCGGGATCTTCCCCCGGGGCGTGGTCATCTGCCACTGGCCCAAGGATCCACCCACTACTATCTCTGCCTATGGAATACATCAGATTGCTACTCCTATCTGATTGCTCCTCCTATCAACAAGGCGGATTATAACAGTCTGGTGTGGAAAGAAGGCCTGGTAAATTATGATCCATATTCACTTTGATATTGGTGCACTATTGTAAACCGTTATGATGGTAAATAACTTAATGACGGTATATAAAAACTCGTAATTAAATAAATAAATAAATAAATAAATAAATGCCATTTTAGAAAATTGATTTATCACCACCCAAATCAAAGTGTTGCCATCTGAGATGGGAAAGTCCATGATAAAGTCCATTGACAAGTGGGTCCAGGGTTCTCTGGCAATGGCTGTAACAACCTACAGGGTCGACCATTAAGTGGATTTGCTGTGCGCAAGTTTGGCACGAATTAACGTATGCCTTGATGTCTTGCTTTATTTGGGGCCACTGATAGTGACATTGAAGCAATTCAAGGGTTCATGCCCATCCAGGGTGACCTGTGACACGTAAGTCATGGACCCATTTTAACACTTTCTCATGTAGTCTGGAGGGTATGACCATTTTCCCTGAACAGATGGTGAGCATAGTAGAAGGAGTATCTTGGCGGGATAAATGATGTGTCTATGAGGTTCTGGAACATCCTCAGTCTGGAAGGAGCGAGAGAGGGCTCCTTCCAGACTGAGGATTCTTGAGTACTAAGCAATACTGCAATTCAAAGTTGAAGCAAGTGAAAAACAAAGACCAACAAGCCTGTTTTGCATTTAACTGCTGAATGGGCTGGGCTGGCAGAGAGGGTGAGTGCGGTGGGTTCACGGGAGGAGCCCGTGGACAACCAAATGTAACAGGTGTATCTTTGGTGTAGCACAATGTGCAGAATATTAACAGTGTGGATTAATGAACATAAAATGAAGGGAATGTGATTTGAGTGTTTCAAAACGTGCCCTGTGAGCCCTGAGGAGGGACACGGAGGCGCAATAGTTTCCTCCTGGGAGAGAGTGAGCCCTTGGCCCATAAAGCAACTCAGGGAGGAGCCCCAAGGCATGTCCCAAGGGAGATGAGTGAGTGCAGAGAAGAGTGGAGCACGTATGCTGGAGCTGAGACGAAGAAAATCAGCCCCCCTGCTGAGCCACATGCCCCAGTGAAGTCAGACAGAGGCAGAGGGCAGGGAACAAAGAGACCAGGAGTTGGAACTGGAGACTCTGGGTCCTGGAATGAGATGAAAAAGTGCATAGAAGAGATGAGACTCTTGGAGATGAGGAAGACACGAGACTCTTAGAACTTGGAAGGTGCTGTCCCTCAGGGTGCCCTACACAGCCCAACGTGGACTGGTCACGGACCATCCTGTCCCACTGTGCGCCCTATACAACCTGGAAGGCTGGTCGCAGACCACAGGGAGAGCGGGACGTGCACAGAACGGAGAAGAGGGTCCAGGCAGCGCTTGAGAGAAGTCTAGCCGGAGAGGATTCCAGTCACCTGAAGACGGACACCGAAAGAGAAGGACAACTCCTGAGAAGGTCGACTGGACCTTCTCAGGGCTGCTGGCAGATTCTTCTGTTTCGAGGTGAGGAGTGGCGAAGAACGGTACACAGGACAGGAGAAAGGTACCTCAAGCATAAGCCATCTGGACATTGGGAGTCCTGGACATCCAGATCTCAGAACGAGTGGACAACTGGGTCTCGAGACATCTGGACAGATGGACATCAGGAAAGATGGACTTCTGGATAGAAAGAGATCTGGAAGTCTTGGATGAGAGGATGAATGGACACCAGGACAAAGGACGTCTGAACATGACGAAGGAGATCCGATGAGGGATGAACCCAGGACATCAGACGGAGACATCAGGAACACGAAGAACATGAAGTCATCTGAAAGGGAGCAGTAGAACTCCTTGGAAGCTGGAGAAGGTCCAAGGGAGATGTGAACCGAGAGTGCGTCGATCCAAAGGCCCTGAGGAACTGAAGCAGGACTTTTAAGTAGCGCAGGACCAGGAAGAGCCCTGAAGACATCCTCCGGGGAGCCAGAGTATACTTCCTGCTTCTGGCCCTTTACGTGAAGAGGTGTGCGCCCGCACCTAGAGGAACCCCGGAGTCCTGGTGGGCAGAGCCAAGGCGTGCAGCGGCGACCTGCTGTGAAGAGGAAGGCTGGCCGGTGGTGGCTTCCAGCCATGAAGAGGAGCTGCCCTGGATCAGACTGCAGCCCCGAAGAGGAGGAGAAGGCCCCACTGGAGGCAGAGTTGGCGGCGCGGCTCAGCCACGCAGCGTTGGGCCACTCGGAGGAGCACCAGCAGTGGCTGTGGCCACGAAGAGGAGCAGAGGTGATGGACCGGCAAGCAGAGAGGTGCGAGCTTGTCCACAGAAGATGTCCGCGGACAGCATCATAACACTAAGTATTGAAAAGCCTTGTCTAAAGAAGTGTTTGGTACGTTGTTTCCAAGGTGTTACAGTGTGCCAGATGTGGTGTGGTATACAAAAGCCACTATTAATCATGGCCTCTAGTACTTTATTTGTAGTTCCCTTAAGTATATTATGACACCTTGTCCTCAAATATACAGGAATTTTGATATGTACTACCCTGTGGAGGAGTGTCCCTGAAAACCCTCCTTAATCAGTGCTGGACCAGGATCTGGCCTGGTCAACCTTAAAAAGTATAAGGCAACTAGGTAGCTCTAAGGGCGGGATCCTGAGAGCAGGGTTAAGTGTACATCCCTAGGGGAAGGAAGACAGGTCCCAGGGACTCCAGGAGAAGGCAGCTTCTGTAACATTTCTGTCCTAACCGTTAGAAGGGAAAAGCAGCCCCTTTATTATAGCTGGCTTACTTTTAGTGAGAAGACTGTGAATGTGACTATTTTAACCCAAAGTTGTGTTGCTGAGAGAAAGCAGACGGTTGGTATTTTCTGCACTGTGAATAAAGCACTTGAAAAAGCCTCAGACCACTCATGCCATCTTATGTACTCTGAGATGAAAATAGATAATTGTCATTTGTAAATCTCAGAGCCTTTTGGTTTTACATCGCAAGATTAGTCAGCCTATACTGCTTAACTTATTTTTTGAGCTTTGTCTGTAGCAGTGGTCATATTTGTTTATTTGTGTTCTTTTATGTTTCCTTCCATCAACTGGGTTGGGATCCTTTCCATAGCCAAACGTTATATATAAGCCCTGTCCTGACTAAGCTCTTATCTCTCTTGCTGCTTTCGCTCAGTCTTTTCTTTCCAAGCCAGCACTCCACATGCTCATTGAGGAGTGCCTTGATCCGGGTAAACATCTAAATGAGGGTTACAATTCAACCAGCTAAGGGGCAATAGAGATGATGTGAAGATGCCTCAAAAGCCTGAAAGTAACGTGAGCATCAGCTAGAGATTAGTGTAACCTGTTTGTAGGTTTCTGATCATGTGTTTTTCCCCTGTCATAGATAAACTGGTCACTCTATTTTACATTTTCAAGGCTTCTCCCCCTCTCTACTGAGGCCTTTCCTTGAACAATGTCTGTTTGAAAAGCCTTTTCAGTTAGGATTGTGTTATGCAATAAGATAAGATGTGCATGTGTCTGATGTGATGTTTACCCATCCATATTAAGCGTGGATACATGATGGAAAGTAAAGTTGCAACATTTTTATTTGGTTGCATATATAAAATTGAAAAGTTGTCCAAAAAAACCCTATTATCTGAAATAAAGTCTTTTACATCCCCTTCTAACAACAAAAACCATAACTAAGGGGTGGGTCCCGAAGACCCAAAGCAATGCGCCACCAGCTGGTATAAGTGTTGTGCTCCACGGCCATGGTAGGCCACGACCGTGGTCCCCTACCTTGCCAGCGATGGCGAACTGCTGTGGGAGTCCCGGGGGAAGGCCCTGACTCATGGCCCGTCACTCCGGCATGGGTCCCTGTGCTGTTCGCCGCAGGGGGAGCCGTCCCTGCTCCCCCCTCGTGGCGACCAGCGGCGTTTTCCTCTGCGGAGGAAATTCAAGATGGCCGCCGCTATCTTTAGGCACGAGGCCGTGCCTCCTTGACAGATTTAAAGGGACCTGATCCCTTTAACTAGCTTCAGCTGTTCCCTATCAGCCAGAGCAGGGGAAGTATAAAGGACGGCTTCCTCTGCTCATTCCTTGACTTGGCAACTTCCGTGGTTAGTCAGGTCTGCTTGCTTCGGTGAGTTCTTGTGCTTTGGATCCTTGTTCTTGTTTCATCTTGGTGTTCCTGGTTCCTGACTTCGGATCGGCTAGCGGTGATTCCTGGTATTGACTTTGGATCGGCTAGCGGTGATTCCTGGTTTTGACTTCGGATTGGCAAGTGGTGATTCTCTAGTGTGTGACCTCGGACTGGTAAGCGACAACCCTCTGGCACTTGACTTCGGAATCCTTCTTGACCATCGTCTCCAAGGGCCCGCCCACGTCCCAGCGGCCCGGGTCCCTATGGGCTCCTCCCGGGGGGCCATGGGCTTCCAGGGGTGAAGCTCCAGTCAGCCCTTGCACCAAACTTCTTGACCTCTCAAAGGTCCACCTAAGTCCCAGCGGTCCGGATCCCTATGGGCTCCTCCTGGGGGGACCGCAGACTTCCAGTGGCGAAGATTCATTTCCTCTCTTCGACGTCACGACTCTTCGCCTGCCTCCACAGTCGCCTCTGTCTCCAGTGACGAGGGTCAGCTGGTCATGTCTTCTGTTCCTGCCTCACCACCCGATGGGAGAACCTACGAATCTTCCTCCTAAGGTATTCCATCCTCCCGTCTGCCCAAGGGTTCACAAGCCTGAGCATAACAATAAGGAATCTGTCTGTATAAAGCTTAATAAGTCAGGCCCATGATGGTGAATGCATTTTTAGCCACGTGATAGTGATTCAGTCCTCAACTGTTTTTATTTTAGAAATTATTTTTTTGACAGAATAAGCAACAAAAAATAACATGAACTCCTTTGACTTGAAACCATACAAGACACAGAAAGGACTTTTTCAAATGCCATTTACTCACAAAAATGGCTATTTAAAAGGGCTGTTTGCAATTTGTCTACCCTGTGAAAGGGTAAAAGCAGGAAAGCTACACAGTAAGCCTACTTTTACCTGAATTTTGTGGATGCATTCCTGGGGCGGAGTTTCCATTTTCAAAACTATGTGCTTTGATTTGGTTGGGAAAAAGCAGCTGCAAATCTCTGGGGGTACTTTTTTTTCATAGACAATTTTTGAAAGGGAAAGTATGCTCCTACTGTTCCGCTGAGAACTGGTGCAAAACTCATGGATAAAAGTACCAGCTGGTGGACTTTGCAGCTGCCCTCATCGTTTTGAAAATTAACCTCCTAAATAACATCCCTTGACTTATTTAAAAGGAATTATTGCTATACTGAGTGCATTTGTAGCATATGTTTCAACATTGGTAAATTATTTCTATATGAAATATTCTTGCAAGTAAGCCCATTTCTGCTAATGAAGGATGAATGCATAATTTGCATATTAAGATCTACATACAAGAAACTCCACTTGGTCTAGAGTCTAGAGACTTTAGAGGTTGAAAGAAATCAGATGTTTTTGTTTTATTGATTTCAGGGTTATCAATTTTTTTTGTTTTATGTTCATGTTTGTTATACATGTCAGAAATTTTGTTTTATGTGTTTTAAATTATAACCCACCCTGGAGTTGAAATTCTTGTCCAGGTAGGGCTGAATTTAAATGATTTTAAATAAATAAATAATTTTGCAGTACATTATTTCAGGACATAGATGGCCCATCTCTTCTGATAGGATATAGGTAGAACATGCTAAAAAACAAACTGCTAATTAAATAATTGGAACCTAACTATAAAAATATAGGGGGGTATTTTGCACACGAAAAAAGCATCATAATGCAATGCTAATTTGGAAAAGGGGGAGGAGCTTGGGATATCTGTCCAAGGGGGCTGACTTCACAGTTTTAACATGGGGGGAGAGAGAAAGAGAGAGAGAGACTAGCTATAAGGCCATTATATAGTTAGATATTTATACCTCTATATGAGGCCCACTTAGTTACTCTAGGTGAGGTTTAGGAGGTAGTGTAGGGGTTAGGGGCCACTTTGACAATCAGAGTGAGATGTACAAACAGAACAGTACACTCTCGTGAAGATTTGATCTCCCTTGGGAATGAGGAAATTCACACAAAGATGAGATTTGTACAATGTTCCCTCAACCTAGCTTCATGTTACCCAGTTAGAGAATCCATCAAGCTAGGTTGAGAGAACATTGTATAAATCTCATCTTTGTGTGAGTTTCCTTACTCCGAAGGACATCACATCTTCACAAGAGTGTAGTGTTCTGTTTGTATGTCTCACTCTGAATGTCAAAGTGGCTCCTACACCACTACCTAAACTTTACCTCGTGTAATTAGGGCCTCATATAGAGGTATAAATACCTAACTACTATAAGGGCCTTATAGCTAGTCTCTCTCTCTCTCTCTCTCTCTCTCTCTCACTCACTCACATATTTCCCAGTGGTGGCAGGAATTGTAGTACTTGTGCTAAGATAGCCTATTTATTGCAAAGTGCCCCTCTTCCTATCACATGCAATAGTTTGATGAATCCTGGCCTTAATTTGTGGGATTTAATATTGAATGGGTGGGGGATTAGATTGAAGTTTACACCCTACATATTATGTTTGTTTTATTGTTTGGGTGGGGAACATATTCATTATTTTATGTGTTGTGAATTGAGTCTAGTTCTGTGTAAAAGTAATAAAGAAATGTTAATAAATGAAATAAAAATATAATTTTCTGCTCAGGAATGCAATTCTAGACCTGATATTTTCCAGTTCTGTGTCTTTGGGAAGAAAGCTTAGTAAATCTTTCAAAAAGAACATGATTGACTGTTCATATGTTGACAAATGTAGAAATCTCATTACACATTCACTTAATAAAAAGTCTCCATACAGCAGTAAAGGGGTTTAGCTAATATGTTAGAGCACTTGCTTTGCCTGTGAAAGGAAACAAGATCAACACATACATGTTCCAGCTATCATCTGAAAAAGGTTACATGATTTAGGAATATGTAGTATGTATTTTAGTTGTAAGGGATAAATAAAATATAGGTAATTTAAAAATGCATTAAAAAAATGCTAGTACATTTTCAAGAAAGCTCATCACCTAGTAAAAGATGTGGCTAGCTGCAATTTTTATGAATTATCATAAAGCTTGGGATAACTGCATAGAGTGGCAGTTACTACCCTTAAGAGAAACATGGGGGTAATCTGCACCAAGTGGCAGTTGCTACTTAGGGAAGCTTGCTGGGCAGATGGGATGGACCATTTGGTCTTTTTCTGTCATCATTACTGTGTTATGCGGCATTATAAAATGTGTTAATAAGGCCAACAGCCAAGATATAAATCCTCAACTATTTGAATAATGCTATGAAACTAAATATACTAACAAAATATACTCTCTAAAGGTCACATATATACTTAACTTTCAGATTATAAATAGATTACTCACTAATGAAATGCTCAAAATTGTATTTCCTGAAAAATTCAAATGCCTTTATTTAAATAATAAATTATCTTAAAAAAGGGAAAGAAACCGAAATTCTTTAGTATGTCTGAAATTCAATTCTCCTGTAAAGAAGGCACTGCATCTTCAGAATTGCTTTTTATTGAACAAGAGTCTCTTAGTTAAGCTGCAGCAACAATCATTAAGATATACCGGGCAGTCATTATAAATTACATTTGCACAGAACACAAATATGATCTGAACTTACACAACCTTAGGAGAGATTTAGCAAATTTAGGCTCACAATTTGTTATGCAGTGATAACACCACTTTCTTATTCTAAACCTTTAGAGGTCTCTATTCAGTAAGCTGGCAATGCAGCTGGATAAATAAGAGCAGCCAGAAGAGGGTGCAAATTTTCAAAACCCTAAAACGGAACTGGCTAAGTCTAAATATCTATGTGTGTAGAACTGTAGACAATTACATTATTTTAGACAGATATTTGCACATAGGGGATGGGTGGTTAGGGTCAAATATCTCCAGTTAGCCAATTATCTACAATATCTGGCTACACAGCAATATTCGAAACTTGCTACTTATCTGGCTAAGTAGTGATATTTAAACCTAGCCGGTTATCCGTAATATCCCCCTAAGTGGTGAAATTTCAACCTGAAATTTCCTTTTCTGTTTAAATGAAAGAAAAATAAATTAAATGTCATAAGCTCTTTTGTTTACTGTCTGCCCCCTTCCTTCCCTCACCCCTCACTCGCCGATTAAATCCACAAACAGAGGATAACTTAAAAACAACTCCACACAGCCCCATATATAAGTGCATATGGCTATGCAGAGATGTACTACAGCATTTCATAAACTGCACGTGTTAGGTATGCATAGTTTATAAAATATATATGTACTTCTGATGCCTAACATACATGACTATAGTATATTTGGTTACATGCAAATTCCTGCAATTCATTAAAAGCAGGCACTTTTCCTACTTATTTTATAAACTGATACTTTTATATTTTACGCACAAAAAAATATGTTGCTGGCATAATACCCTGATATGCACTCAAAAGTCGATATATTTTAAAACATCCATGCATAACTGAAATCGCCAGTTCACCTTCTAAGGTTATTGAGATTCTCCTAGTTCTTCACTCTGAACTCTAACCGGTTCACTTAGAACTCCCACCCAACAAATAGCAGACTACAGAGGAGTCTGATTTCAATTCTAAAGATAATTAGCAGATGTATAATTAGGTGAATAAGTTGCTAAAAGTACTTGTGTAAGTCTCTTATAAAATAGCAAATTACATACATAAGTCTTAGCCTCTCCCTGGAATATCCCCTAAACCGTCCCTTTTTATGCACATGTAATACACAATTATTTTTGATGCATTTAAAATTGCTTTTATGAGCACAAGCTATTTAAGCATGATATGCTAATTTTACACATAACTCCTTTGAAAATTCATCCCTTAATGTTAAAAAAAAATCCCCTGGGCTTCCTCTCCATCTCTTCTATGCCCCTACTCATCACTTCATCTTACCCCATCACTGGGGTCCAAATAGGTGTGGAAGCAATGCCAAGTTGCTTCTATCCTACTGGTGACATATTTCAAAATTCTGCTGTCTGATGGTCAGCATCATTTTGGAGCACAGTAGCAGCAGGGAAGGAGCAACTACGGATCGTTCCTTTCTTATTTGGATCCCAGGGATGAAGTAAGTTGAAGTGATGGGTGAGAGAGTGGGAGAGATAAAACAGTCAATATTCAGCCCAGAGCAGCTAGTTAGGTTAGCCAGCTATAAGCTACCTGGCTAATTAAATAGGGATATTCAGTGACATGGCCACACCATTGAATATTCCTGGCTATCTTAAAGTTAGCCGGTTATGTCAAACTAGCTAACTCTAGAACAGCCCTATGGGCTAATCAGTTAGTCAAATTGGTTAAGCAGCTAACTCTGAATATCAGAGTTAGATGCATAACTTATCTGGCTAACTCTGACCTGCACTCAAATGCCTCCACCCGCCCCCAGAATGCCTCCCATTTATGTACCTAAATTCTAGGTGCACATCCCGATGTGCACCTAGAATTTAGGCACATATGGCACTGAATATCCCCAGCTAGCCATTTAGACAAATAACTTTTCACTTATCCATCTAAATGGCTTTTGAATATTGTCCTCAGAAAGAATAGGCAGGGTCCACGTTCTCCACTCTCCAAGGGGACAATGTAATAAACTGTCGTAAAGCTGCCGCAGGTTTTTGGGCGCATATTTGCACATGGGTTTCCACGCTAATCTTACACGTGAATGTAATAATGCTTTTATCACGGAAAAAACGTGCACACAGTCCCGTTCAAAAACCTATGGCAAGTTTAGCGCAACTACATGCAAATGGCATGTAAAGAAGGTCATTATCTATTAACAGGCAATGCAAGGAGCCATGTTAGCAGGGAGAATGGTTAGTGCAGTTTTTTTGTTAAGCGGGTTTTTATTACCTGGGTCAGGGCAGGAGTTAAGTTAAATCACCTGTCTGGAGGTAAAGAACAACAGCAGCTGAAGCCTTAAAGCATGGCAGAAGAGAGAGAGAGAGATCAGAGAGGGAACAGGTGGACAGAAAGCAATTTCTTGCTAAGCAAGAGAGGAGGGCCCAAGAGGAACAGGTTGTCCTGGCTCATGCTGCTGCAGAAAGACACGCAGGCAGCAGATATTCCGCCTGAGGAAAAGACGGCTGGGGATGCCGGAAACTGATGGTGCATAGCAATAGACCAAGCTCCAGGACTATTCTCAGTCTGTATGAAGAAAGACGTGGATGTGGATGTACCAATCCAGGCCTGGTCAAGCTTCTCGGAGCTTGACACTTCCATTTAGCACATGTCACTTTAAACAGCCAAGACTCTCTACCACATTTCCCATGCTCAGCAGCATCAGCCTTTATAAATGCCATGTGGTTGGAGTCAGATCATGAAGGAGTTGGACATTGCTCTATCCACCTTCAGACCCACTCCTGGACTGCTAACTTATTCACTGTCTTATGAAAGGGAAAGATTTTTGCGGCCGAGAATCAATTGTGAGTCTCCACAAGGCAATAATGCAATTTTCTGTACAGATCTCTACATAATACCTTTAAGAGTGTGCATTTGTGTATTTATTGGCACGTGTATTTGGTTAGCGAGGATTTTATACATGAATTTCGTGTGATTGCCATTCCTTTATTACATCCTGTGTTGTTGCTGGCTTTTGCCACGTGTACAAAACAAAAATGTGCAATAAAATAGCACTAATTTCAGCATAGGTCTTATTACATCAGCCCCTAAATGTTTTTATTCCGGACCTCCTGGAACATTTCAAAGCACACCAAATAGCAGTCAAATATCTTCTTTTTATGGCAATGGTTATTTGGGAAAATTTGACCCAAACATCCACGGATGTGTTTAGGCTCAGTGCCGCATATAAAAGTACAAAATACTCTTCAAAAGATTTCAGAGATATGCTAGATGTTTTAATGAATTCTCACTGAAATCTGATTTAGCTGGAGATTTGTATGCATTATGTACTTTAGGCACTGGAAGCTGTTAAGATTCCAGTAAACAATTTTATCCTCATCATCCTTCACAGTTTCCAAGTACATCTGGGACATTGTGTCCTAAAGACTTTCCAAACTGCAACACCACAGAAGTTGTGTATTTGATCATCTGAGTTGCACCTGTTTGAATACAAAAGCTGCTTAAACAATTAAAGCATCAGTTCTCCATTACTGGAACATTTTTCTGCATTAAGTCATAAATTCACTGACCTCAATGTACAGGTTCTTAATCATGTTACCCCCAAAAGAGGGGTGGAAACAATAAAATATTGAAAGCATGAAAGCAAATAGAAAACATGAATTTACAGGTTAAATTTTGATGACCTACATAGCTGAAATGCAGAATTAGGGCTATCTGTCTTTTGTAATACTCAGCACACACACACACACACACATAATGTCAGTATTTAGCATCCTGTCATTTACTCATATGCAACAATCATTATAATTTTTTCTTTTCAAGGATCCATCAGTTTGTTATGTGTTTATAACTCCTTAGGTGTTTCACTTTTCTGATATTGTAATGGGAATTATTTCTTTATTTTATTTATTTGCTTTTATATACCGACATTCGTTGGGGTACATCACATCGGTTCACATTATAACAGGGAATTAGTATGATGGTGGGGTCGTACTATTTTTACCTTGTAACATTAACTTATACATAGGAACATTTTTACATTGGAACATAGAAATTACTTTGTACATTGCAACAATTATGCATTACTTTATACATAGTAACCTTTATACATTACTTAAACATAGTAACCTTTATGCATTGAAGCATTCACCAAAGGATCAGTTTGCAAGACCAGTTAAATTTAGATTGCATCTGCCTCTTGTTTTAAATTTTTATTTACTTCTAGTTCGTCTATTCACTGATCAATATATCAGAGTCGTATGTCCTCATATTTGAGATCCTGATACTTCTTTGCTATTGTTCTTTCCCAGATGCATATTAGTAGTTCTCTGTGGCTTTACTTGTTGACAAATGCCAGTTCCTTAATATTACTCAGGAGTAATATTAGAAAATATTTTCTCTCAGACAGGTTGGTGGATGCAGGGAACAGGATCCCACTAGAGGTGGTGGAAGCTGAAAGAGAATTCCTGACTGCATGGGACAAACAGAGAAGATCCTTACTTATGAAAACAATGAAGGCAGAGCTTTGCAAACTTGCCCTGGTGATGCCACAAGTCAGGCGAGTTTTCAGAAGATCCACAATGGATATGCATGAGATAAATTTGCATAAATTGGGTTTTCCAATATATACAAATTATCTCTTCTTCCTAAAAGGAAACCAAAAACTACCAATTTTTCATATTAGAAAGCCACTCACAGTTTTTCAGAGAAAAAAAAATATTTTTTAAGAAATTTTTGAAATTTATAATATTTATAATAATCTTATGGCCACATCATCAAGCCTGACGATGTGCCTACCAAGTTGTTCAAACGGAGGCTGCCCGATCTTTTAATCATTTGTGGTCAATGACATAAGAAAAGAGCTTTAACAGCACAATGATCAACTTTAAAGATGAGTCTGATGTTCATTAAAAGCTTTTAAAGAAGGGTAAGACCTAATCTCAACTTATTCAGCTCAACAACTGGCCGATGTTTCGCAGGACACTGCTTCATCAGGAGCTGACAGTATTAGCATTTCCTCATAATCAAATAGTTGAGTCACCGCTTCATTCTAGCTCTGTTCATATTCCTTTCATCTGGACAACCATGGTCTCAAATGCTTTGAACCAAAAAGAATATCACCGTGAGAGGAATGGGTCGGAATGAACATCAGACTCATCTTTAAAGTTGATCATTGTGCTGTTAAAACCCTTTTCTTATGTCATTGACTACAAATGATTAAAAGACCGGACGGCCTCTGAACAACTTGGTAGGCACGTTGTCAGGCTTGATGATGCAGCCATAAGAATATTATAATATTATAAATTTCAAAAATTTCTTAAAAAATATTTTTTTTTCTCTGAAAAATTGGGAGTGGCTTTCTAATGTGGAGGAGTAGCCTAGTGGTTAGAGCAGTAGGCAATGAAGCAGGAGACCAGGGTTCAAGTCCTGCTGTTGCTCCTTGTGACCTTGGATAAGTCACTTTACTCTCTATTGCCTCAGATTGGGAGCCCTCTGGGGATAGGGAAATACCTACAGTATCTGAGTATAATCCACTTTAAATCACTGAAAAATTGGTAGTTTTTGGTTTCCTTTTTGGAAGAAGTTATTCTTGAGTGGGAATCACGATTTGTTCTTCTTATATATATATATATATATATATATATATATTTTTATTTATTTTTTTTTACAAATTATCTCTTACATTTTTACTGTGGATATACTGAAAACCCAACATACTGTGGGGTTGTCACAACAGGTTTAGGAAGCCCTGGTCTTTTGTATTGTAACAGGAAGGAAATTGAGCAGACCAGATGGTCCTTACAGTCCTAATCTGCCATCATATTTTATAGGATCACTTCACCCGTGGCATTTTTGCACTTGAGTTGGCAAATAGTGACTGAAATACAGGATTTTTTGAACAATTTTCTGGTGTAAAAATAGATATTTGGTTGCTCTTTGGTGTGTTTGACTTTTTCAGAAGGATATTTCAGAATGACCAGAAAAAAAGATAGCCACCAAAATCATCTCTGTTTTAGGGTCCAACTTTGTCTCCATTGCCACTCGCAAACAGCAATTCTCCCCTCCCCCCCCCCCCCCAGATAAACACATTCCATTCATCTTCTCAA
Organism: Rhinatrema bivittatum; assembly: GCF_901001135.1. Taxonomy (NCBI): domain Eukaryota; kingdom Metazoa; phylum Chordata; class Amphibia; order Gymnophiona; family Rhinatrematidae; genus Rhinatrema; species Rhinatrema bivittatum. The sequence goes on along the minus strand of NC_042615.1, from coordinate 646,548,659 downwards.
GTCCTCCATCCCAAATAAATGCATTCATGCCTAGGGCAGAACTAAAGTTTAGGCTGCTTGCCTGCCAGGCAAATATCTTCTATTGTTTCCCATTGGAGAAATTATTTTTCAGAGACAACATTGGTAGATAGCCATTCAGACTCTTTTTTCTTTCACCCTATCTCATGATGCCATAATCAAAGCCAAAAAAAAGTAAGTCTTGAAGGGAAAAAGGTCCAAAATAAATCCAACAACATTATACAGGAGACATCAAGCAAAAGTAGAAGAGAGAGATCTATCAAAGTAGCTAATAGAAAAATAAGAAAAGACCAATAGGAAATAAAAAGAAAGGGGGGAAGAACATTGTCTTAGAAAATCAAGTGTGCAAATGCTTAAAATCTTGTTAACAAAATCATTGACCTGGAGGTTAGCATGGTAGAGATAGATTTGGATATAGTTGCAATTACAGAGTCTTAGTGCAATGAAAGCCAGGATTAATATGTGAAAATCCCAGGCTATAATCCCGTCAGAAGAAAGAGTAGAGAAAATTGAGGGGAGGAGTAATATAATTTAATTTCCAAATTATGATTTGCTTTTCAATCTATTTGGACACAGTGGATCACAACCATTCCAACATAACATCAACACGTACATATCCAAAACACAATAAAACAAAATATATCACATAAAAACGTAAAGTGAACAGGAAATCAGAAGCAATAAACCTCCTCATTACCAAATCAACCATCCACAAACTCCACATGGCCCAACTGTTGTGGGAGTGGACCCTTGGGTCAGGGAGGAATTGGCGCAACCTGCAGGGAGGAGACACACAGGTCCCAACCACTGACAGGCTGAAGCAGAGGCCCAACTAGAGCTTCACCAATACCAGCTCTCATTCCCCTTAGGTTGAACCCTCAGATGCCAGGACTGGCTAGACTTAGGTGCATGCCTCTGTGGAGGTGAAGAACTGACACATGGATATAGTTGCAGGCCAGCACAGTAGGGGAAGCAGAATCAGGTCAAGCAGCTGTCAGGGCAGGTGGTATTTTATTTTTTATTATTAAAGGCTTTTATATACCAACTTTCTTGATACAAATCAAATCAACTCAGTTTACATCGAACTAAGCAGTAAATAGAATTAATCAATCAACAAGAGATAATTAATTCAAGGAGCATAGATAATCAAAGTCAGGTTCAGGCTGCAGTCAAGGCAGGCAGAGTTCTCTCAGAGTCGATTTAGGCAGAGGTTGGGCCAGGTGGAGTTTGGTCAGAAACAGTAAACAGGCAGTAGTTAGTGGAAGGCAGAGGTCAAGCAGCATCAGGGTCCAATCCGAGGTCAAAGCCAGAAATCCAATCAGAAGAGATAAGGAAAGAAGAAGAGGACTGGTGAGGATTCTGGCTGATGCATTCTGTAGCAATTGGAGTGGAGTGGAGCAGGAAGGAATGCTGAAGACAGACAAGGAACACTGAACAGGAAGACATAAACTCAAGATGAACCTGACTGCCAAAGGAACTCGGAACAAGACAGAGGAACTCAGGAACACAGCAAGAAGCAGTAACCAAGATCAGAAGACAGGAACCAGGAACACTGAGGCAATGTACTTCTAAAGGAGACTGTCTATTGCTGAAGCAAGAAGGCATTGCTTTGGGAAGACTTAAGTAGTCCCTGTCCAATAATGTCATCATCAGGCACCCTCAGGCTTTTCCCACCATGGGCTCTTTAAGGTAGCTCAGTCGGGCACATGTACGCTTATGGGAGTCCAGGGGAGCAGCATTGGAGGAAGGCTGTGCATGAGGCCCACTGTCTACATCCTCCGGGGCTATGAGCATTGGATGGAATGGCCGCAAAGCTAGCAGCACCCAGCAGACCGGAGTGCCCTAAAGTGGAAGCCTCCTTAGACATTGGGAAGCATCACGTCAGATCCAGAGCTGGCACTTCCTCCACCACGGGCAGCAGCGCAATATAGAGAGAGCCACCCCTTGCTCCAGGATGCAGCGCACCCACAAGGGCTGGCCTGGAGGTGAGAGCTGTGGTCCACAGACATAGCCCACAAACTGCCGAGCATAACACCAACTGCAAACCCCAGCAATCTGGTCTCCTTATAATATTGAACCAATGAGTCATATTTTTAATGTCTTAAAAAAGTCCATAATTGATATCTTTAATCTTTAGTGAAAGTTGGTTTCATAGCAGGAGAGTCATACCAGAAAAAGAATGTATCCGCATTCTTGAACTTCAAATTTTGTGATTGAAAGGAACGATCTGCTGATTCTGTTCCAATGAAAACAAACACCTAGCTGGCACATACTGCTCCACCTTAAAATTCAAATAAGAGGGGCCGACATATCTCAAAGCTTTGAATTTCAAAGTCATCAATTTAAATAGAATGCATAACCTATATGGGAACCAATGATGGGCAAGCAATAAAAGTTCTTGTCTCTACTAACGTCTCATTCACCAAAATCTTTGCTGTTGAATTTTGAATTGTCTTTAGCCTAGCAATTAACTTGAGCAGTCACCCAATGTAAAAATGAACCAGAAGAACATGAGAGTTATTATAGTCCAAATGACTAAGCACTTTGGACTTCATAACTACACTCAAATCAGAGGGATCAAACAGAAATTGAAGTTGTCTCACCTAACACAATTTAGCAAAAGCCTTCCTAAGAACTAGATTTAGTCGGTTGTCAAATGTGAGAACAGAATCTAATATCATTCCCAAACTCTTAACCTCTTCCACTACTCTGTTTATTTTATATTTGATGTATTAACTTGTATGTGTCTGAATGTCTTGATTTTATGATTGTATTTTTGGAAGCTGCCAAGAACCTTCCATTAAGTGACAAATAAATGTTTTAAATAAAAAAACGAATGTATATATGCCACTATGAATGGTGAACAATGCTCTAGATAAGCCACACAAACCCTCAACACCTTATTCTTTGATGTATTTATTTTTAGTCTATTCATTCTAGTCCAATCCTGTTCCATTTCCATACATTTTCCAAAAAGTCCCAGAGTTTCATCCCTTGACTGTAAATGCAGAATTGGAATCTGAATGTCATCCACATAAATGCTTACCTTCACTCCCAAGACCCAGATTATAGAGCCTGGGGGTGAAGATACACATTAAACAAGATAGGTGATAATGGGGAGACGAGGCATCCCCCAAACAAGAGGCCAATATCCCCAACACGAAGATCCCATAGCAACTTCTTATAAGCTATCCAACAGAAATAACTCAAACCATTTCCCAGCTACCCCACCCACCCCACTTCCAAATTTGTTCAGCAACAGTCTGTGATCATCCAAAGCACTGTGAGATTGAGGAAGACCAGCAACTCTGCACCTCCTGATCCCTCAGCAACCTGTTATCATCCACCAAAGCAAATAGAATTGTCTTGATGCTGTACCCTGGCATAAACCTAGATTGGGCTGAATCCTGAATTTGAACCTCTTCTAAAAAAATATGGGGCCTTTTTACTAAACTGCATTAAAATGGTACATTGACATAATATTTAAATGCAAGTTATTTCCTGTGGGGTTTACTAAACTGCAGCTGGAAACATACATACATTACCCATGGCAGTAACACCCATGTGTTCTCAGCCATGGGAATGCATGTTTATGGCCCCTTTGGGTCTCAATCCTTAAAGAGGCAGCTAGCTCCAAGTTCCTATCCCTGCTCCCCTCCCCCAGTACCACATCCCACATTGAAAGAAACTCACTCCTGGTATGTTTCTCTTTGAGACTTAGCATAAAGTATGCATGCTAAAAGCATCATTCTACGTTACATTTATTTGAAAATTGTCCCCCAAACTGGCGTACTTGAGGCTCCACTACGAAATCAGTGCTCATTAGGGCTAATAATTCTTACAGTGTCCAAGAATGTGAGGTTGAAAGCATGATTCATATGCTGACAGATGCTGGGAAACTGTTAAATTCAGTTTTGCTTAATGGATGGCTCACACTGCCAATTTTTGTTTAGCTACTGGAAGATGAAGCAATTAGGAAAGATGTGAATGTATAACAAGTTATATCATACAAATTATGTTGCACATTTATCATTATGGCTTCAAGAATGTAAATTTAGCATGGGGGGGGGGTGTCTTGGAATTGAAGTATCATTACACAGTGCTAATACAGTTTCAGACTATCCAACGAGTAATGCCAAATGATTTACAGTGTAGTTGCCAAGTCAGGATGTTCTGTAACCCACAACAGTTTGATGATATAGAGCATAAGCATATCCTTAAATGAGGACAACTGCTGATTTTATAAAGACCAGTACTGTAAGTGATCACTAAAATCCCTTATCATAAGAGTCTATGATTTTATTATCTATGGTAATGTTATACTGTAACACAGGGAACATAGTTTTTATGAATAAAATGCCTAAGTAACACCAAGAGATAAAGTAGTGAGGTTGCAATGTTAGTCTAATTGAATGCACATAAATAAAGGTTAGCAAACAAAAATATATACATTTTTATGACCTATTCTTATCCACAACTTCCTTGGATAATGTCAACAATGAAATTAGTGAGAGCTCAACATCCAGTTAACAAAGAAACTGGGTCATTTAGTGTTAAGGCCTTAACACTAACAAAGCAGGTTCTGATGCCAGAAATAACTACACCTTTTTTCCTGTGTGTGGAGAGAGAGAGAGACAGAGAGAGAGTGAGAGAGAGAGTGAGAGAGAGAGAGTGAGAGAGAGAGTGAGCGAGAGAGAGAGAGCCTCTGTAAAAACCAATATGTAAGTTTATTATTTATACCACTGTAAGAGGGGGCACTGTTAACTTGGGATGAGGTTTGGGGGGTGGGGTAGGTTTTGGGGGGACAGTTTTACATACACAGTCAGAGGTATAAACAGCAAAGTTATCATCATCACTCCAGATGACAGAAAGTCTTCACTGATGTCAACTTTACTGTTTTACCTCTGTCTATGTAAAACTGACCCCCAAAACCTAGCCCACGCTCCAGACCTCATCCAGAGTTAAAAGTACCCCCTCTTAAAGTGGTATAAATAATAAACTTACATATTGATCTTTACAGAGGTTCTCTCTCTCTCTCTCTCTCTCTCCCTATCTCTCAAAACCTTTTCAGTTGGTAACACATATGTGATGCAAAAAAAAGCATTGGTGCAATAAATGTATCATATGTTGTGGAAATTACCTGTGGGAGCAGGTAAATAAGCTTAACCATGCCCCTTTTTTTTTTTTTTAAATCACAGGGGCTGTTTCAACTATATTTATAGCATTTTGATGAATCTAGGTCTAAGTTTGGCTCCCAGAGAGTCAGAGTTCGAGAATCACATTTATTTGGGTTCTAGCTGGAGCAAAAGGATAATGCATGCCTAATCCTTGAGTGCTTTCTGCACTGTTCTGGCCACCAATGGAAGAGATGGAAAAGCGTATAGTAAATCTGCCTTCCATTTGAGCAGAAAAGCATCTGGAGTGGCCCGGAACTTGCTTCAGAGAAAGGAGCATAATCTTTTCACTTTCCTGTTGTTCTCTGATGCAAACAAATCAATTGATTGGGTGACCCCCAGTGATCAAACAACCTGTCTGTCACTGTTTGATCTAGAGACCACTTGTGAAGACAAAACACCCTGCTGAGGTGATCTGCTAATGTATTGGAGATCCAGGGAAGATAGGTTGCTTGCAGGAAGGTTTTATGGCTGCAAGCCCACTCCTAAATTCTCAGATATTCCTAGCAGAGGATCCATGATCCTGTGCCCCCTTGCTTGTTGACATAAAGCATTGCTACTTAGTTGTGGGTTGGATAGAACTCTCTTTCCCCTATGAGGAAAAGCTAAAGAGGTTAGGACTCTTCAGCTTGAAGAAGAGACAGGGGGGGAGAGTATGATAGAGGTCTATAAATAATTGGATTGGAATGGGTAAACATAAATCGGTCAAAATGTACAAAATCTAGGGGGCATGCAACGAAATTACTAAGTAATCATTTAAGACAAATAGAAAATAGTTTTATATTCAATGCATAATTAAACTCTGGAATTTATTGCCAGAGGATGTTGTAAAAGCTGTTAGTGTAACTGGGTTTAAAAAAGGTTTAGACAAGTTCCTGTAAGAAAAGCCCATAAACTATTATTAAGGTGAACTTGGGGGAATTCCACAGCTTATCCCTGGCATAAGCAGCATGGAATCTATCTACCCTTTGAGATCCTGCCAGGTACTTGTGACCTGGATTGGCTACTGTTGGAAATAGGATACTGGCCTTGATGGATCTTTAGTCTGACCCAGTATGGCAAATTTTATGTTCTTATATTCTGTTAATATCATCTTTTGCTCATTCTGTTCTGACATGAGAACTGGAGTTTTAGTCCTAAAAGCTGGTCAAGAAATATATCAATTTAGTCCAATAAAAAGATATCACCTTACATTTGTTTTTCCAGGTAAATTCATCAAAATGCATTATGGTGTTAACGCATGCGATAACACATGGTGCGAATGCACATTTTTTGGAAGGGCAGGGTCAGGGAAGAGTTTGGGTGGAATTTAGTTAAATGAGGGGTGCTATGGCACCATTTTAATGCTGGAAATAACTACACCTTTTTTCCTGGTGTTAGGCTATTTGATATGCCCAAAATGGCCACAATGCAATTTGTGATAAATGTTTGGAACTACATTTTGGCTATTGAGAAAGAGAGAGAGAGAGAGAGAGAGAGAGAGAAAGCCAGAACCTTTGGGGAGGGACTCACTGTGTACCCCTATTTATATCTCTATAGGAGGACCATCTAATAGGTCAAGGTGAGGTGTTGGTGGCTATTTCAGGTTTAGGGGCCAGTTTTGCATGTAGAGTGAGATGTACAAACAGCACAGTACACCTTGGTGAAAAGTTGTCGTCATTTGGAGTGAGGAAAGCCTCACAAAGATGGCATTTTGTACTATGTTATCTCACCCTAGCTTGATGGTACCCTGTTATAGAGTCCAGCAAACTAGGGTGAGAAAACATAGTAGAAATTTCATCTTTGTGAGATTTTCCACATTCAAAATGACATCAAATCTTCACAAAGCTTTACTGTGCTGTTCGTACACCTCACTCCACATGCAAAACTGGCCACTAAACTGCCACCAATACCTCACCTCAACCTATTAGATGGTCCACCTATAGAAATATAAATACTTAACTACTATGAGGGCTTTATGTATAGATAGTCAGTCAGTCAGTCAGTCTCTCTCTCTCTCTCTAAGAGTTGAATCACTTAGTTTTGGGACTTTGGAAAATTGACAACTGAAAGTTATCAGCTTTGGCAAATTAAATATAATCACATCTTATATTTCTTAAAAAAAAGCATGGGACTCGGTGGTCCAGAGTAGCTCAGGAAAACCAAACCCCTTTTAAAGCTTTTTTATTTTGACTGATGCCAGCTCAGAATCACATAATGCATTGCCAGCTTAATTACAATATGTATGAATCTCGTTATCCTCTTCAAAATATGCAGAGTCAGTCTCCTGACATCAGCAACATCTGGAATAAGCCAGAGGAAGCACAATCAGCATGCTTACGTTGTGATTTAACTGCAAAGTGAGGGTAAGAGGTCAAAATTGCTTGTGTACACTTCAATCAAGGCACTACCTCATTTAAATACACTCAAAAACATTTATGTGACCCTACTCCCTAAGGCTTAACGGGGGAAAAGGAAAACCAAAAGAAAAATATAAATTTGTATTTGATGGTTTAAAAGTACTTTAGCATTTATTGAATGTACTAAAAATATTCAGTAGTAATTGTGAAGGTTCACTTTTTTCAACCAAAAAAAATGCAGCCCCATCTACATTCCACACTTTGCTTTAGAAAAGTAAGAACAGACTACACAATTTGAAACAAACATATATAAAACTACAGAAATATATACATACACTTGTATGTGAACAGGTGATTATGTTGTGTACTGTTCACATTGGTTTTATATTTATTTATGTAACCCCAGGACAATTTCTGGCTTTAAATCTGCAGTGTAACATCCCTCGGATTTGGATGCAATATGG